>NC_091473.1:238127602-238312870 GCF_036971445.1 Narcine bancroftii | reverse complement strand
TATAAATCTTCGTCCGCGAAGCCAAGCCAAAGATAAGGAAGGAAAGGAAACAAGCTGTAATAGCACAGAATATATAACGATTAAAGAGGAGGAGGTGCTTGCTGTCTGACAGCAAATAAAGGTAGATAAATCCCGCGGGCCTGACGTGATATTCCCTTGAACCTTGAGTGAGACTAGTGTAGAAATTGTAGGGGCCCTAGCAGATATTTTTAAAATGTCCTTAGCCATGGGTGAGGTGCCAGAGGATTGGAGGGTAGCTCATGTTGTTCCATTATATAAAAAAAAAAGGCTTCAAAAGTAAACCAGGAAATTACAGGCTGGTGAGCCTGACATCAGTAGTGGGTAATTTATTGGAGGGTATTCTGAGAGAACGGATATACAAGTATTTGGACAGCCAAGGACTGATTAAGAATAGTCAGCATGGCTTTGTGCATGGTAGGTCATGTTTGACAAATCTTATAGAGTTTTTCAAGGAGGTTCCCAAGAAAGTAGATGAAGGAAAGTCTGTGGATGTTTTCTACATGGACTTTAGTAAGGCCTTTGACAAGGTCCCACATGGGAGGTTAGTTCAGAAGATTCAGACACTAGGTATCCATGGAGAGGTTGTAAATTAGATTCTATGTAATGTCAAAATTAGAGTAAGATTGGATCTCCATTCATTTCAGTTGGAATTTTCAGCCATTGGAACAAGGAAGTAAAGTGATTTTTTTTTGGTTAGAATTATTTCCCTCCCATTTAATATGCTAATTTTCAATTTTTGCTTTAAGTTTATCTTTTATAACAGGTTTAAAAAAATATTACATGAATTGTAATTGTTTAATTTGTCTTTACATGTCAAAAACACTTAAATTGTTAAAATTGCTTTACAGCTTTGACAATAAATGAAGCACTTCTCCTAATTTTCCCTCTGTTAAATCACATCTGGGTACTCTGAGTTCCCGGACTCAGGACAAAGCTGCATGAAGCCTCATTGCCGAACCAGATCTTACTATGCCTGGAGAATAATTTAGGAGTAACGGTACATCGTTCCCTGAAGGTAGAAACTCACGTGAATAGGGTGGTGAAGAAGGCTTTTAGTATGCTGGCCTTTATCAATCATAGCATGGAATATAGGAGTTGGGAGTTGATGTTGAGATTGTATAAGACGTTGGTGCGGCCTAATTTGGAGTTCTGTGTGCAGTTCTGGTCGCCTAATTATAGGAAGGATATAAACAGAGTGGAGAGAGTGCAGAGAAGGTTTACCAGAATGTTACCTGGGTTTAAGCATCTAGAGTATAGGGAGAGATTGGACAGATTAAGTCTTTATTCTTTGGAGTGTAGAAGGTTGAGAGGGGATTTGATAGAAGTATTTAAGATTATGAAAGGGATAGACAGAGTGGATGTGGATAGACTATTTCCGTTAAGAGGAGGAAAGATTAAAACAAGAGGACATGAGTTAAGAATTAAGGGGCAGAGGTTTAGAGGTAACATGAGGGGGGACTTCTTTACTCAGAGAGTGGTAGCCGTGTGGAATGAGCTTCCGGGAGAAATAGTGGCGGCGGAGTCAATTGTATTATTTAAGAAAAGGTTGGACAGGTATATGGATGAGAAGAAGATGGAGGGTTATGGGCATTGTGCAGGGAGGTGGGACTAGAAAGGGGTGTTTGGTTCGGTGTGGACTAGAAGGGCCTAATGGCCTGTTTCTGTGCTGTAATTGTTATGTTATGTTATATGTTATGAATCCAGAGACCCAGCAAGTTTTCACCCATGTTTCTATAGGTTATGGGCATGGGAGATATACTGGGTCTGACAAGCTCTAGTCCATTAACTCATTGCAAATTGAGAATACAAAATCTAGAAATTATTGCAAAATATTCAAAGCAAGCTTCTGTTGTTGGTTTTAACAGCAGTAAACCGTGGTAAAAACTGCAGATCATAAACAGCCACATTTAGCAGAAGGTGCACTTAAACTGGTATCATTTAATAGCGATTTAAGGTTACAATAATTGTTGTGGCAGTGTGAGCAGTGGAAGAAACACAGCCACCATGTTGAGGGTCGTTAACGACTGTTTTTGTTCAAATTCAGCGCTCCGCTTTAAGGGCAGCACGAGCTCAATCACCTAGTGTATTGTGACATCATAATCGCTGCCCAGGGTGCGCACTGGAAGGGATGCGGGAGTCAGAGAGAAACCTCTGACGATGCTATTTCCCCACGGCTGCCCCACCACGTGGCGATACAAATGGGGCCGGTTCGCCATGAGGATGTCCGCCGCCACATTGTATTTATTTGACTTGAAGCTATAAATTATTCTTCTTTGAAGTTATTAATAATGTTGTTTCCTTGATGTCAGAACAATATTAAATTTTCCAAAACCTCCTGCATGAATAGGTGGCCAATTTGTCTCTAATTCATCGTGAAGCACACCAACTCTGTATTTCACATTTTACTAGTAGCTACACAGCACTGTTAGGAGACTCTCAAGCCAAGCCAATGTAGCAAAATTGTTAACCAGGAATAGAGAACCATTTCATTGCTGAAATGTCTTTGTTGTGAAATTGCATTATCTGTATTGATAAAACACTTATTCCCATTGCAATTAAAAACAAGCTTCATCAAGATCACAGTAAAAAAAAATGGAGTAAAACTTGATTGTTCGGTTTCAGATTTATTGTCCGAGTACTATACATACATGACATCACATATAACCCTGAGATTCTTTTTGTAATTCTGCAGGAATTACAACTAATTGGTAGTGCTAAAAAGAACTGTGCACAGCGTAACCATGTAAACAAAACTATAAACAAGTAATGTAAACAAACTGGATTAGAGAATAAAAAAGGAAATCAATAAAGTGCACAAATAAGAGTCTACAAATGAGTCTCTGAGTTTGTCGTTGAGGAGTCTGATGATGGAGGGGGAGCAACTGTTTGTGAACTTGGTGGTGCCCTTTATACAAGAATATTTGTCTTCCTGTGGTAAAGAGGGATGTGTCATATCTGATCTTTCACTCGAAATTCTCTCCAAATGTCTTATTTTCATAATAATATTGATAATAAATTTGTCATACACAGAAATACAATGCACATTGGCAGCAAAATTCTTAATTTGTGCAGCCAGCACAAATTTTTTTATGAAAAAGAACAACTACAAATAGTGCAGTAGATGTCCGAAAATCTGGACTGCTTAGGCAATGGGGCGGTCTGGATTTTCAGACTTTCCAGATTCTCAGCCAGTACTTTTAAAATTTAAGCTTAAGGAGGAATAAATAAGCGATGAACAGGTAAATTTGGAAAGTTTGTTCAATAGCAAATACAACATGCTTCCATGTTCAAAACGAGCAGTTCTTTGTCTTCACACCACGGTTTATCTATATTAGGATCCATTATTATCAGTCTGTAAAGACCTATGCTATATATGGTAAATGAAAAGAGTAGGTGACAAAATTATAGCATTGTCATAGTTTGACTGCTCATTTCAAACCAGCAATCACTTTTTACAAGTGTACAAAAAAAAACGCTAAATGTAAAATGTTTGAGAGTTTTTGGAAAGTCCGGATCCTCGTGTGCTCTAGATTTCTAGCATTCGGTTTTATGGACTTCAACTATATACATTACATTTCTCAGTATGGAAAGAAATAATAAATATAAAAGATTCACGGGTATAGTTATTGCAAGAAAAGAAAGTTCAGTAAATGCAATAGTGCAGACAGGCCTTTTTGTTGTCGTTCATGGTTAGGATTGTAAGGGAAGATTTAAGAGCCTGGTTGGGGGGTGGGGGGGGGGGGGGGAAGAAACTGTTCTTGAACCTGGAGATGATGGACTTCAGGCTTCTAAGGTAGCAGCAAGAAGAGGTTGTGACCAGGGTGATGGGGGTCTCTTATTATGTTGCTTGCCTTGTTGAGGCAGCATCTCACATAGATGTTTTGGATGGGAGATCAGTGCTCATGATCAACTTGATTATGTTTACTACTTTCTACAACCTTGTGTAATCCTGGATGTTTAAATTACCAAACCAGGTCATGATGCAATCAGCCAGAATAGTTTCCAAATATACCTATTGAGGTATTTAGCCACAGATTAAATCTCCTCAGACTTCTTTGCAGTGTATACCGCAATAATTTAAAGAACTCTGATATTGTCATGCCTTGCAGTTTTCGTCATGACACTAAACTCTCAAACCAACTCTCAAATCAAAATATTACACAATCTGTTCAGTGTCATCTGTGTTAAGATGGCGCTTAATCTGTTGTTCAAAATCAGATTTTCAATTTGCTGTATATCAGCAGAAGTTCATTTGGTCTTTGTTCTCCCCGACGCGAGAGATTCACGATCTCTGATGGCCTGCTTAATGTTTTTTTTTAAATGATGTTTAAGAAGCAACTTCTTAAAAACTCCCCTTTTCATTGTATGGATTGAATCAGTTAGTTGGTTTCAGGTTATTGCTTGCATGAACATACAGAAGGAATGTTTTAAACAGATGATGGTGGGGAAAAAAGTGAATTCAACAGCAACTCCATTAAAAGTAGTTAAAATACTATTGATCATGTTTTATACTTAAAAGGTTTGGCATCTGCCAGATTGGATTATAAAGTATAGTGAAACCCTAATTTTACGCTCCCTGATTTAAAGCGAATTCGGATATAACGCGATGAGTCATTGAACTTGTTGATGCTTTGGGCTGCCGGCAGGAGTGGGGACATCGGTGTGTAGTTGCAATATAAAGTACAGTGAAACCTCGATTTAGCGCGGCGCTGCTTTTTTTGCGATGAAGTTTTATGTACCCCAACGATCACTACATGTATTCAATCCTGCTTGATTTCTGGAGAACCCAAGCAATTAAGTTGAATAACTTGTATATATCACACATGATTGTCATACAATTTATGCACAGGACCATCATAAAAACAGAAATGCACATTTTATTTTGAATGCCAAAGCAGTTTGTTGTTAACAATGAAACTGTTTTCACTGTGTCTGCAATCTTCCTGTTGTGATTGCTCCTTCAGCAACTATAAAAGGCCTCCTACGCTTTACAAAATTGCAATTTACTGCTCTAAGTGCAGAATAGTTTCAATTTTATGTGATGCCTGATTCAATTTGCAGTTGTCTTCAGAGCTATTGAATGTGAACCAAGTTCTCATACAATAACTAGCAAATTGTTGGAACACTTTATCACTTTTACTTACTCTTGTTACAGATCTTAAACATCGTGACTCTTCTTTGGAGAAAATGTTCTGACAAGTTTATTTATTCTTTCCATCAGCACACATGTGTTTTCAGCTTTTTTTGGTTGGGTACCCTACATACTTCACATTGAAGAAAAGGAATTCTGCCACTCTTACCTGGTCTATCTTAAACGTGATTCTAGATAGATCAGCGTTGAAGTTGCTGACATCTCTGTCCCCATTGGCACGGGGCCTAATTGAAATATTTTGTAGTGAAATTCTCCTTCCCTAAATTTGAGATTGAATCAAATGCAATTTTTTTTGATTGAAACCTCTGCAGTATGTTGATACATAGGGTCAATACTGACATCTTCAACAATGCGCTTGTGCAGATGAGCTGGTGTACATCGCCCAAGTGCTCATGAGCATTTTGCAAGATATTTAGTGGAACTAAAAAACTGAACAGATCATGCTCCCACAATATATCTAGCATGCATTACTGAACAGAAATCAAGAGCAACATTTGTGGCATTCAATATGTAATATTTCTCCTGTCATTTTCACTTGAATCAAACTGGTATGTACATGCAAAATCTTTTCTGTTTTGACTGTAGTTAATATGCTTGGCTTTACAAAATGTGCTATCAGGGAAAAATTCTGAAAGTGTGTTCTATGTATTTAAAACATAAAATATATTTTTTATCCACAGAGCAAGTCCACATTCACTTCAGGAAATATGAGGTGGAATATCTTCAATTTGCATTCCGCTGGATGAATAACTTGTTGATGCGGGAGCTGCCTCTCCGATGCACCATCCGTCTTTGGGACACGTATCAGGTAAATATTGCAACGCTATTTTCTTAATGCTTCTGGCTTAGTCCAACATTAATTCTTTATCCGATTTTTGAATGACTTTTACCATCGTGTTTGCCCTCCTTAGCTTTTGCGTGTATGCCGCTAGCACTGTTTGATAATCTGACTTGCTAAAGTGTAGAAGTGTAATAGAATGGTTGGTATTCTTTATGTTTGTGTAGCAGTGTTTAAGAGTGTTGGAATCCCTGATGGGCCAGGAGACTTGCTGATAGAACCTGAGTAGAATACTCTTGAAGTTGGCTTGGTTGGACCAAGGCTATTATCAATGAAGCTTTGGGATATTTCATTTTGAAGTTCTTTATTGCAGCAAATAGTAATAACTGACCCTCACACTAAAGGATCTTCCCCCCCACCCACCCCTCAATGTACTGAAGCAACTGACAAAACTATTCGGCAAAATTCAACATTATGTCGTTCTTCATTTTGAATGTTGTGTAAAGGTTAAACCTTGTGTTTTTGCCTCTTAGTTAATTTTGTGCCTGTCCCTTTGAGGAAAAATATTGTTTGTCGTGTTACCATAGACGTAATATGCTGTAATATCCGAGCGGACCAAGAGCTTGCATTTCATTCTTCGAAGAATTATGAAGGGGACATAAGCTCGGGATACTTTTCTTTGAATTAATCTTAATTCATCTTATTTTGTCTTAATTTCATCTATTTCTTATATCTGTTTAAAGTTGAATATTGCCATATCATTTTACAGTATGCTTTGTTTATTCATTGTTAAGAAAATCTCAATGCGAAGTTATGCAAAATGTTTATCTGTTTTATCAACGACTTAAAGCTGCATCTACAAAGTTGAATTTATTGGATTAATAAGATAGTAATTCAGAATATCGTCACTCACGTTTCCTTGAAGATGACGTGTCTTAAAATTGGGAAATACTAGAACTTGGAAAGTGTCATCTATAGATTTCCCAAATAGATGTTTTAAAGCATTTGGCAATTTTTAAATAATAATCCATGTTTTACTGCACACTGACACTTTGAATCAGCATTTCCATGAAAAATAAGGTTGTATTTCATTCCTTAGTTTCATCTAAGGATGAACACGTTTAATTCTATCATCACCTTTTCTTTATTCATACAGTTATTTTGATCACTGGTAAATGAAATTTCTTCGGGGTATGAATTCCATAGTTAGACAATGAATTAGCATGAAAATAAGCATTTATTCTATTTTGATTTAATATTTAATTGATCAAATATCTATCCCCACCTTTAATACTTCCATCACAGCTGAATATTTTGCCACTTTTGAAATGAGAAATAACTGAGCAGGAGTTTGAAAACCAGTTTAAGAAACTTAATTCGAGGTAGAGTTGGAAATCCTTTTGTCAGTTTTGAATTAAATGAAATGTGAAAAGTCAAAAATTGTGAAAAGCAGATTCTAATGTTGATGACATTTTATCTGATCAAGGAGATGTCAGAAGTCAAACATGGTTAAGGTTGCAAAGAAAAGCAGAGGGATGGATTGTTTCATTCATTCTGTCTTGATATCCTCCATATCACATTCATCCTCTTATTCCCTTTCAGTCTTTCCCCTTCACTGCAACTTGTTCAATTTCACTTTAGAATTGTACCTTAATATTATTATGGTGTAGCAAACTATCACATTGGTAGCAAGAACAGGCTTTCCTAACAGACTGGCAAGTAAAATTGTCTAATTCATTTGTTTTAAGTGTTTTCTTTGCATTCTTCATAATGAAGTGTCTTGTTCTTGCAAAACTTATGTGTAGCCTTTTTTTTTGAGACAACTTCTTGGGCCCTTTTCTTTAGAAATCGTCTGAAGCTGATTTAGGGCTGGTGTGCATTCTTAAAGGAATTAAATTATTTCTTAAATGCTGCAATGAACTGCATTCTCATCATTGGAAATGACAATCTTGTAAGGAGCCATTGGTGAATTTTATGGCTTTAAATAGTAAAATGTAAGTTAAATAATTTGTGATGCCTAATTGCAGGAAATCAATCAACACCTTTGCCCAGGTGTCTTTGCATTTACTTAATGTAAGCTGAGTTCATTGTAGCAGGATAAGGCATTCTTCTATAATTTATTGTAACTAGCTACTAATATGGTTTGAATGTAGGTAGCTTTGATTTATTCTTTTCTTATTTGTTAATTGCATTCCATTTTATCCCAAAGGTTATTTATATATATTTTTTAAAACAGTATTTCATTTGTTAATTCAATTTAAAGTAGTCCATCGGGCACACTTTTCCAAGGTTCAATTAGCTAAATTTTATCCTAATATCTCTTCTAAATGTGATAAATGCATAACCGAGGAAGGTACTTTGTATCATATGTTTTGGCTATGTCCTTCTCTCTTTAATTTCTGGAAAAGGGTATTCCATACTTTATTGTTAGTTCTTAATATTAACTTGACTCCTAGCCCTTTCATTGCTATTTTATGGAGTGAGTGGGTGAATGGATTTTACATTGGCTTTTTCACAATCCCACGTAGTGGCTTTTGCTTCCCTTATTGCTAGAAGGGCCATTTTGCTGAGGGGAAAATATGTTGTCCCTCCTACTCATACTCAGTGGTTGTTGGATGTGATGGCATGCCTGTCTCTAGAGAAAATAGGTGTTCTACTATGGCAATGGATCTTAATTTTCTTCCTCTTTGGGGTCCTTTTCTCAATTACTTTCAAAACGTAGATTAATTAGTTTTTTTAGGTCTTTTTTTCATGGCCCCATAGATATTATTATTAGTAGTGGGCTCCTTAACTTGGCCAGTAGCCCTCATAGGGAGGGGTTTGATTCTTAGTTTAGGAATGTATGTTTTTTTTCTCTCTCTTTCCCTTTTTTCCATTTAATAACATGGGTAACTTGCACATTATTATTTGATACTTGTAACTCAATATTTATTATTATTACTCTATGTACCTAAGTATTTTGCATATGTTAAAACCAATAAAAAGATTGAAAGGAAACAATATTTCACCAATTCTGACTTTTCATCCGAAGAATATGCATTTTCTTGATCATGGAGTTTCCACTTGAAAATACCAGGGCAACCGAAAGGATTTGCTAGTTGTGGGGGGGTTAATGTGATGGAACAAAAACTTGTCTGGTTGTTGTTCCACCATATAGTTCAGCTAAAGCCAAGACCAGAAGAATTGATCGAAACCAAACTGGCACTGCACATTTTCCTGTCCAAAAATATTCTTAATCTTCAAGTTGCAGGAAAGGAGCCTTGTTGGGACATGTTCCTGACCTTCACTTGTGAGGGTACTCGGGGTTGGAATGGGAAGAAATCAGATTTTTTGCATTTCGTATGTATTCTTTACATCGTCATCGTTATCCAAATTATTTGTACAAATTGTGGGAAGTTTCATTGATGAGTGCATTTGGTTTACTGTTAACCAGCCAATCTTTCATCAACCTGAGTAATCATCATTGTTCTTTATCAATTTCTTTAAGTTCTGTTCTTCTTAACCCTCTCCTGCACCTTCACTGCATTACTTATAAAGGACAGGATTTCCAAAGGACACTGAAGAAATAATTTTGAAGGATCCCTGCTAAACAATGTACAATCAGCATCTTTGTAATTTGCTTTGGGATTACTTTATGACAGATAACTTGTAAGCAGTGTTTTTGGTCGTTAAATTTAATACTGTACAAGAACCAGAAGATAAAAGCATGAATGCTAATTACACAGCCAACCAGTGACTATGACAAAGGTCAATGTTTTTCATATTTTACATATTACTCAAATTGTCTACTATACTGGGAGTTGGTGGGAGGAGAACAATTCTGGAGGATTGTGCTTCATGTTTACTATTTATCAATTAGATAATACAGAATTTCATTTGCATTTTCAAATACTGTTTTGCTTCCCAAACACCACAAATAATCATCCTGTTGTCAAATTGCCACTCTAGTATGTTCACTGTTCAAATAGGTTAGTCCTGTGATCGCTTAAGTGGCTGCAATGTCTTACTGGTTCACTTGGGATAAAGGGAAAACATTCTAAAAGCCTGTAAAATGCTAAGTGTTCAGAATGCATTTCATAGAGTACTCATCACAACTTTTTCTTTCTCTTTTCCTTCATTGAACTTTGAGGCACATTTCCTGCTTCCTTTCAGAAAATGAATGTTGTAAATGTAATAAATTCCATTGTAAAGTAGTGAGCTTGGCAGAAAATCCTCCCCTTATGGATATCCTGCATGGTCAGCTTTTATTACATCATACCCCTAATAAAATTTATTGCCTAATTAACATTTTCTACTACTTAATTGAAATGCAGTATTGAAGCTCTTCAAGATCAAATCTCATCCATGTATTTTTTTTGCAATATCAGGGATGAAATTATTTTTCTATTAATGAGCAAATAATTTCATGCCAAATACTGAATGAGAAATCCATAGACCGAATGCGTGGGCCGCTAATGAATGATGCCCATCACTCAGTTCACTTGTCCTTGCCTGCTTAATTTCCACAGCACTGCACTCGAAGAAATTGTATACAGGAGATGCACAGGACATCTGAGATCTCCAGGGAAGCAGTACTAATCAAATTGATGAAACGAGTCACAGTCTGAACCAGAAAGTATAATGAGAATTGTAAATTCAATGTCAGATTAAATACTGAAAGCAAAATAAGGAGAAGAAAACTGTGGTTGCATTAAAAATAAAAAGAATAGTGGACAGAAAAAGGAATGTGCATTCCTGACATCTCTAATTAAAACTAAATGGATGAGATTCTGTCATTAAGAAAGTTATTTTCTTTTGTCGTAGATGATAATCACAAAATGGCAAATAAGGGTACCTTATCTTAAATTAATAAACTCTAAATATGTACAATGCACTTAAATTTTAATCTATCCAAGTGCAAGAATTTAAAATGAAAGTAGAAATATTGACCAAATCTTTCCTTTTGCTTAACCCACCTGTATGCCTTTGTAGACTCGCTTCAACCTCTTCACAATATTCCCGTTTGTCTTTGTATTGTGCAAACATTTTACTGCAATATATTCTATCCCTTTATCCAAGTCATGAATATAGAGTTTAGAGTTCTACACAGAAACAGGCCTTTTGCACAGAAACAGGCCTTTTGCCAACTTGTCCACACCAAACAAATGATCTAAACAGCCTCGTCTCATTTCCCTACCTTCAGCCCATATCCCTCTAAACCTTTCTTATTCATGTATCTGTCTAAATATATTTTACACTTTACATTTATACTCATCTCTCCTATCTCTGGAAGCTTGTTCTAAGTAACCATCTACTTTGTGAAAAAGATCCCTCTCACCCTCCAGTTTTAGATTTCCCCCTTGCTAGGAAAAATAAAATTATGACATTTTTACCTTACCTATGCCCTTCATGATTGTATAAGCCTCTCAGATAGCATTTCAGCCTCCTGTGCTCCAGGGAGAAAAATTTCAGCCTCCATATAATTCTAAACTACCAGCCCAGTAACATTCTTGTGAAGCATTTCTGCACCCTTTTGTGCATTAGGAAAAACATTATTAAGCTGGGCAACTAAAGCTGCACACAATATTCCATGTGGTGAGCTTCACCAAGCCTTGTACAATTATAACATGATGTCCCTTCTCCTATACTCACCACCCTGCCTTCCTATGTTGCCACTTCCATGAATCATACCTATACCCCTAAGTTTCTGCTCTACAACTCTCTTAAAAGGCAAAAACTCCAAGTCCTGCCTTGGTTTAATGTCCTCACATTTGTCCATCAACTATTCTGTGCACTACTTTCCCAGTTCATCTAGACTCTATTGTTACCTCAGATATCCTTTACTGTCTTCTGTACTACCAATTTTGTGGTAATCTGCAAACTAAGCATGTTTAGTTTTTTTTTTACACACATAAGTATTCCTTACTTAAATTAAATTAGACATGTTTAAGCCAGTTTCAAGACCACTATAATTTGTGATTGGAACTTTTGAATTTTTCACCTGATCCTTGTTTTCAAGTCAATGAGAAATGTTACAACAGCTATAATTAGCTGGGATCTTGAACATTGGTGATTAGTCACTTGTGCTGTGGAACCTGAAATGTGCAATGATGTAATGACAGATACATAAGAAGAATAAAGCCATATCTGTAATTAAAAGTTGTGTAATCTTTTAATGGCTTTTTTTTTTGCCAAAAACTAATTTAAAGTTAATTGTATCAGATATAAGGGTGAATTACATTTCTCCACTATTTTCCATGCATAACAAAATACAGGAGTTTGCTGTGATTGAATATTTTAATTCATGACATAATAAACTCACTGAGATGACTATGAATGGTTCTCTCCAGATAGACTGGCTTTTCAATCACATGGTGTCCATCAGATTCTAATTTACAAATAAAGATTGTAATTGCCTTAAATTCCCTTTTTGCCTTCACCACTTGCCACTCACTGTGCCCCCAACACCACAAATACTTCAGCACCCTTTACCCCTGCATTTTTCTCTCTGAAAATCAGTATTACCTCTGTGCATCTTATTCTGCTTTACATGATAGGTGCAAATATGCCTTTTTGGTTTGCTATCCCCATGCTTATCTCCTTAAAGTCTTCTTCCTAACCAACCTTTTACTCAATGTCATTTTGGTTGATATCTACAATGCATTTCACCATCAGTTTTTGAGTAATATTGTTAGCACCAATATTGACATACTGATAAGAATCTCAAAATCAGTTCTTGACACAATTACACCAATTGGCTAATCACTGTTCACCCTCTAACACCATCCTCCTCCCCCTGGAACCCTCTACCACCACCCTCCTCTGCCTGACCGAACTTATCCTCAATAACTTCCTCATCCCACTTCCTCTGAATTAAAGGGGTAGCCATAGGTCTGTGCATGGATCCCAGCTATGCCTGTCTGTTTATGTGCTCTGTGGAACAGTCCATGCTGCAAGCTTACACAGGCAAGATCCCTAAAGTCATACACCAGCGATGAGCTTGTCACTTTGATCCACTTCGCTTCCAACTTCCACCCTGACCTCAAACTCACCTGGTCCATCTCCGACAGCACTCTCACCTTCCTGGAACTCTTTATCTCCATCTCGGGAGAGAAGCTTTCCACTGAAATATACCCTCCAACTCTCACAACTAACTGCACTACACTTCCTCACACTGCCCCTTGCAAGGATTTCATCCCCTTTCTCTCAATTTCTCCGTCTCTACCGCATCTGTTCCCAAGGTGAGGTCTTCCAGTCCAGTGCTTCTGAAATGTTTGCCTTCTTCCACAAACGTGGCTTTCCCTCCACCATTATTGACTTAACCCTGTCCTGGCCCCCTCTGCCCCCAATGCAACTGACATTGAAGCCCCCTCACCCTCACCTACCAGCCCACCAGCCTCCACATCCAACACATCATCCACCAGAATTTCCAGCACTTTCTACAGGACCCCACCACTAGACACATCTTTCCTGTTCTTCTCTTGGCCTTCAGCAGGAACCGCTCCCTCATGCACTTATCCCTCCCCACCCATCACATCACTGCCACCTTCCCCTGTGCCCACAGGAGGTGCCACACTTGTGCCCTCACCACCTCCCTCACCACGGTCCAGGGCCCGCAAACAGGCCTTCTATGTTAAGCAACTCTACCTGTACATCCAGAGGACTTATTTACTGCATCCAATGCACCTTTTGTGACATTCTTTACATCAGAGATACCAGTTGCAGACTGGTGCTTTGCTCAGCAACTCCTCTCCATCCATAACCACAGCAACCTTCCAGTGATCAACCACTTCAATTCTGGTTCACACTCCCACGCTCAAATTTCTGTTCATGGCCTTGTGTACTGTCCAACCCTGACCACCCACAGATTGAAAGAACAAAACTTTATTTTCTGTCTGAGCACCCTCCAGCCAGATGACATGAACATCGACTTCATTGCTTTCCATTAAACCTGCTTGCCTTTTTTTCTGTCTCTCCCATATCCTGCCTTTCCAGTTCTTTCACCTACACAGCCCTGCCTTCCCCTCCCTCCCTCCCTCCATTCTCCACCTATCATCTCCTGCACTGCCACCCCTTCCCCCTCCCACTCATTTATTCTGACACTCACCAGTTTTTACTTCAACCACAGTATCCACAGAATTCTGTTAAAATTTGAGCAGATTTTCAGTTTTCAAATTTAGATTTCAGATTTATTGTCAGAATACATACATGACATCACATACAACCCTGAGATTCTTTTTTCCTGTGGGCAAGGTAGAATGACCACTTACTGGTTATGCAAAAAAAAAGTACACATTATATTAATACAAGTTGATGGAAGCACACATAAAGTAAATATTTTCTGTATATTTCATATCTATGTTGTATCGGGCAAGAAATGTTAATTGGCAATATGCCCGTGATACATTATTAGCTGTGATGTATGGATTTTGGCATGGATGTGAATGTTTAAAATGAGCAAAATCAACAATGTGTCCGAAAACAGACCTGCCGAGTTCTGCATTTTGTTGTAATATATTTGGGCTGTGTGCAACTTGGGAGCATCAGATTGCCAATTAGTTGTGCAATTAGAATTATATTGGTAATGTGTAATACAATTTAAAGACCTCATTTACACTTAAGAGCATTTGATATTGTTGATTTTAAAACAAAGTGCTCAACAGCTCAGGCGGTATCAGTGGAAAGAATGAATGTTTGAGGTCCAAGATCTTTTATCAGAACTGGGAAAGAGAAAATAAACAGACTTTTTAAAGAAGAAAAACACAAAAATTTGCAGATGCTAGAATCTTGAATAAACAGTAAAAAGCTGGAGGAACTCAACAGGACAGGGTGGAAATAGTTGCTTTGGTTTGGGACCCTTTATCGAGTCAATCTATACGGACTGATCTGCTGAGTTCCTTCAATGGCTCAATAGGGATGTAAAAAGTTTCAAATTTCCAAAACATCAGACAGTCTCCGGAAGAAAAAAACCCTGAATTAATATCACAGAAGGTTAACCTGATAGCTGATCTGATGTATTTAGAAAGAGTGAGTTTGCTGAAATTATTGAATACGACATTAAGATTTGAAGGGTGCAGCTGAGAAGATAAAGTACTGTTTTTCAAGCTTATGTCGAGCTTTGTTGGAACAATTCAGGAGGCCACTGACAAGTCAGACTGGAAATGAATTGAAAGATTAAAGAAGGAGTCACCTTGAAAGTTCAGGATCACTCTTGTCAACTGAATAGAGGTGTTCTGCAAAACAGACATCCAATGTGCATTTAGTTTGCTCACTATTGAAGAGACTACATTGTAAGGATAGAATGCAGTTGACAAGCCTGAAAAAATGGAAAGTGAAACAGTATATCACCTGGAAATACTGGATCCCTCAGGGCTTTGAAAGGACAAAGTGAAAGAGTACTCATTACGTTTTCTAGGGTTGCTGGGAAAGTAGTATAAAAAGGGAACAGTTGGTTGAAATTAAAAAGTGGCAAAGTGGTCACAAGTGGAACGATGACTTCAGAATCCCAATGGAGAAGGGAAGATGTATCTGGTGGTGGAATTGCATTGAAAATGGTGGATAATGTAAAGGGTGGTCTGGTGAATGTGAAGGTTAATTGGTTGAAAGCTGAAAACAGAGAAACACAATCCTTACTCTATCCCAGAGAAGCGTAATGGGAGCAGAGTTCGGGCAAATAAATGAGATGCATTTGAGGGCTCTATTACCTGTAGCTATGGCAGAGAAGAAAACACTGTTAAGAAAAAGATATCTTAGAGACACCTGTGTAGAAAGTCTCTTCAGAACAAAATAGCACTGAGGACAAGGAAGTGACGAAATGGAACAAAATATGGTTGAGAAAGCATGCGTTTGTAAGAGATATTAGTCACTAACCCATTCCCTGAAATGGAGATGGGAAGATCCAGAAAGGGAGGGGAATAGTCAGAGTTGGGCCATCTGAAAATAAGATAGAAATTTCTGGTGAAAGTAATGAAATTTTGATATGAGTATGGGAACAGGAAGTAAAATAATCAAAGTCCAGAAAAATATTTCAGAGAGGGAACTTGAGGAGGACTGAAACAGAGACTGTTCTCTGTTCCCACTAAGAGATAGATGCAGGTCCCACAGCTACACCTTTGAGCCTGAAAAGTGAATGGAGTTAATTAAAAATTTGTTCAAGGTTAGAATGGATTCACCAAGCAAATAGATGGGCCTCTCATCAAGGAAGAACCAAAGGGCTCTCATGGAAGTGCAGAGCAATTGTGCATCCACAGTAACTGTGAACTGGATGGAATTTGGTAACTGTCTCAGTGGCAGAGGGAACGATACTGATATGAATATATGTGGGAATTGGTTGGACCAGAAGTGAAGGGATAAAGGAAGAAAGAAATGGTTAGTGGAGCAAGAGCAAGCTGAAATAAAAGGTATGCCCAGACTCTGTGTGTGTCATTAAATCTCCTCAGACTCAGGAAGACAAAGCACTGGTGACTTTTTCACGATTGCCATGATGTGTTGGCTTCAGTAGAGGTCCTCCATGTGGGCTCCGAGGAAATTGAAGGTATCTTCTGCCCCCTCACTATTCTAAACTCTCATGAGTATAACCTAACTCAGGTCTACCTTTTCCCATAAAATAACCTCTGCCCTTCAGGAATCTACTTGATATATCTTCTATGAATTACTTCTAATGAAGGTATATCCTTCCTTTACTTAGGAGAACAATGGTATTCAATAGAGGAATGCAAAAAAAAAGGCTTTACGAAATTGATTTCTGGGATGAAGAGAATTGTTTTTCTCTAACAAGCAAGTAAAAGGCTGTAGGGCAGGTAAAGAAGAGTGGTGTACAATAAAAGATCAGCTATGATTTTAATAAATGACAGACCAGCTATTTCAATAGTATTTTGCTTTTCTGTTCTTCCTAACAGAGGATAATCTCTCATTTCTCCACATTATCAAATTTTTGCCTTTTTAAAATGCTTTTGTAAACTCTCTTTGCAACATGTATTTGAGAAAACTTGAATGCAATGCTATCCCTCCATCTAAGTCATGAATATAGATTATAAACAATTATCTCTCAAACTGATTCCTGTGGCAGCTTGTAACAGCTTGCCAGTCTGAAAATGACTCATTTATCCCAGTTCTCAGTTTTATCTTGGCTAGCAATCCTCTATCCATCCTAATAAATTGGCCCCAATGCTGAGAGCTGATCTGGCTCAGTAACTTTTTTGTGTGCCTTTCAGAAATCTAAATACTTCATATTTTCTGCTTCGTTTTGTCCACCTTGATCATTACATTTTCAAAAGGGTACAATAAGTTTGTCAACACAACTTACCATTAAATTCTCCAATAGTATTTTCCCCATGACAGATGTCAGACTTATTGGACCAGTTGTTTTCTGTTTTTAAAAAAAAAACTTTCTCCTTCCTTTAATTAGGAAATTATCACAGAGCTGCTGAGCCCAGGAGCAGCTGCATAAACTATAGATCAGGAATCTAGAGCAAAAAAAAATCAACTGTCTGAGGAACTGAACTGGTCAAACACTGTGCATGGAGGAAAAGATCGTGCATCAGGACAGAGTAGAGAAAGAAGATAGCCAATATAAAGAGGAGAGGGAGAGGATTTAATCAGGGACTATAGGTGAACTGAGAAAGGGGTAGAAACCACACAGTGGGAACAGTGAGAGACAGAGAGAGTCTCACAGAATCCTACTTCAAGATTGATAGTAGAGAGGAAGACAGCTCCTTAGTTCACCTATTACCTACTCACCCCTGTCTCACTCCTCTCCTCTTTACACTGGCCATCTTCCCTCTCCCTTCGCAATCCTTATGCGCAGACTTGACGCAAAATGTCAACAATTAGGATTCTCATCACTGATGGTACTTGACCCACAGATTTTTACCAACAGAACAGCCATGAATAATGGAGCAGGCCTGGTGGCCTATTTGTACTCCTGATTTTCATTGTTGCTCTTGTGCTACGTTCAGTTTTACAATTTTCTGCCTTGAGCTTGGAGATAATCATATCAACGATTCAATGAAATTGGGAGATATTTTCAGTTAATATCAACAAAATTTGCCAGTGAAAATTCTGTTTATCACTTTTCGTGTAACAAATGCACCGATTCAAAGTGATATTGTCTGCTTATCAATTTCTCTTGTACTAAGAGTAGAACCCCATTTTCTGAACCATCAGTTAATGGAATTAATAAATATCAAATTTTCTCTCTAATTAAATCTTAATTTCTCTTTTTTTGTCCTTGATTAGTGATAGAATTGGCATACTCTTGTACAAGGTTTCAAGCTCTTTGGTTGACAGGATCTCACATTTGATTTCCCTGCTCAGATGCCCAAATTTGCTTGCTGGACCACTTTCATTCATTTTCAGCAAGCTACCATGTAAAATCTACTGCATTGTCAGGCCTGACTTAGATAGCATTTAAGTTCCCTACAACAGCAAAAAAGCTCAATATTATATAATCACCTCCTTCGGTCTGCAGACTTTTATTGTTAATCCTCATCTCACTTTGCTAATTTACATGAACCAGAGTAACAACTAATGAAGCCACTGCCTCATGACACGTAAAACAATCAATAAAATGGACACTAATTTTTTTTAATAGGTTAATACTTTCAAAGAAATTATCCGGACAGTTTACAGCACAATAGCAAATCAAAACTAATCTTGTTTATAGTCTTCTTTCTTTGGCTTGGCTTCGCGGACGAAGATTTATGGAGGGGGTAAAAAGTCCACGTCAGCTGCAGGCTCGTTTGTGGCTGACCAGTCCGATGCGGGACAGGCAGACACGATTGCAGCGGTTGCAAGGGAAAATTGGTTGGTTGGGGTTGGGTGTTGGGTTTTTCCTCCTTTGCCTTTTGTCAGTGAGGTGGGTTCTGCGGTCTTCTTCAAAGGAGGCTGCTGCCCGCCAAACTGTGAGGCGCCAAGATGCACGGTTTGAGGCGTTATCAGCCCACTGGCGGTGGTCAATGTGGCAGGCACCAAGAGATTTCTTTAGGCAGTCCTTGTACCTTTTCTTTGGTGCACCTCTGTCACGGTGGCCAGTGGAGAGCTCGCCATATAATACGATCTTGGGAAGGCGATGGTCCTCCACTCAGTAAACACACAGAAAAGACCTTGGCTAAAGGCTATTATTATTAGAGACACTCAAATAATTCATAAACAATATTCTAACTGCTGGATTTCTTGCAAATATGTGTTTGCAAGTCTTTTCAACCCTTGTGTTCAAACCTGATCTTTGGTGCTATCTGAGATAACAATTCTCCTTTTGATGATGTGGGCTTCCTCTGAGTGCTCCAGTGGGATAAGTGTAAAATGGCTAGTTGATAGTCGTTGTGGAATTGCTCGGCCACAAGGCTTGGATCTGCCCTATTTCTGCCTTATCTCACTATGTCAGATCTCAATCCAGCAAATTCTCGACAGTTCCTTCCTGAAATCCATCACAGCGTTTTCTCAGTTAAAAATATCTCTTGCTGTATTTCACCTTGCCTTAACCTTGATATTGCCAAAATAAGCATCGACTCTCAGTAGAACACAGATGAAAGCATGCTGTACCTTTACACAAATACCCCATCCCAAACCACTGTTCCATCCCAAGCCTTTGCCTTTTTATGATATTCTGTTGTTGATATACATCCCAATGTTGTAAATATTCTTTCCAATTCTCTTCATGATGCACTCATATTGTTTATGAAATTACTCAACTTTTTGGTGCTCTAATTTTTTGCATTCATTTTCTTGGTATCTCAGATCACCACAAGTCGCCTCCAGTGAAACCCTAACCCTACTTGCTTAATCCAGTGGTGCCTTGGCAATGAAAGTATTCTGCAATACTTTTTTTAAAAATTCAGAATGCAGTTTTGCTTTTCCATTCTTTTTCTCTATTTTCATCCATCCTTTAGAATCAATTGGCAATTAAAATTTCACAGAGCAGTAATTTTATTACTCCCACTGATTGCCATTATGTGCAGGTTTTCTTTTCCACTTCCCTCCCACAGACGGGGAAACTGCAGACAAAAAAAAATCAGTGATGTAACAATCCCTTTGTATATTAACAAAGAAAGAGAAAATGCTATAGATATCCAGCATAATGGTTTGTGTTTCAGGTGCAAGAGGAAGGCAGGATTAAAGGCCAACTACAAATGGAGAAACTTGCATTATCCCCCAATGTCACTAGCTTGCCTGTTTGTGTGTATTATTCTCTTAAGCTTATACAATTTATTTCTAAATATTGTTCATCTTATCAATGTTTTCCATAAGCAGATTCCTCCTTCTAGATAGCAGTGGTGATAATTGTTCTTCAGGGGAAAGCAATGTGAGAGTGAGAAGATTGAGACATCAGTAATGACAGAGAGTTCAGTCGTTTGGGGGTTGGGGGGGGGTGTGGGAAGAGACAGGTACTTCTCTATAGCCATAGATATCAATATAGGATCATATGTGGCCTTGCTGATGCTAGAGTCAAGGGTATCAAGTAAGAAAGACTTCCAACTATCTTAAAGAGAGAGTGTGGGGCCATAAGTTATGGCTGGCTATCATATAGACAGTAGGAATAAGATTATAAGGAGCTCAGAAATGGTTTTAAAAGTAGGACCTCAAAGGTAGTAATTCAGATTCTAACCTCGTGTCTTGCCACATTTATCGTATGTCCTCTGGTTCATGATCCTGTCACCAATTAGTTTCTCTATATCATGACTGTCCAGTGTAAAAAAAAATATAATTAATTGCCTTTTCCAGAGCAATGCACCTTAAGGCAAAGCATTGCAGATGCTGGCAATGCGAAATTGAAACACTCAGCAGGCCGTGCAATGAGAGATAGAACAAATACTTTAGATATCATGACCTGTACATCTTGCTCTCCACTCTGCAGTTTCTACTGATTTTTTTAAACACCAGTCTCTTCTGTCTGCAGGTCAAAGATTCTTTCTCTGAACTGGGAGACCAAACAGGGTAGGTGTTAAGGTGTAGAAAGGGTGAGAGAGGAATTTTAAGACAAAAGGAATATCACTGCAACGACAAGAAAGGAAACCGTATTGGCTCATGGTGAACAAGGCAAAAGAGGCGCATAGGAATCCCATCAGGGAGAAGAATGAACTAAATGTGGCAGTCAATTAAACAAAACACACAAATTCTAGGTTAAGGAAAGTAAATATCCTTTGTGAGCTGCATCATGGATAACAAACTTGAAGGAATCTCTGAAATAGAAATTATATTGTCTTGTTTTTGTAACACATTTAACAATAAGCATTATCTTCAGAAAAGTGAAATAAATTATACTTTTTTTAAGATTTGTTATGGAGTGTCCAACTGAAAACAATGTAAATATGATTCCACATTCAATGAACAGTTTACTTGAGTATGGAAACTGTTCAATTATCATACAAGTTATCTTCCCTAATCCAAGTCTTAAACAATTCTGGACTGAGAAAAGTTGAATTTGCTTTTACTGCACTAAAACTTCTCCCATGTTGGCTGTTTTCTGTGTGGTTGTAAGAAAATGGCTTGATTTTAACAATCAAGATTACCAATAGTTTAATGTTTTCCATTGGGAATAACAGCAAATACTCGACCTCAGCTTTGGGATGGAATATGATACCAGACCAGTGCCCTTCAGTGGACGCTTTGGTAATAAAGTTTTGGTAATAAATAAATTAAAGTTCAGGAAAATCGCTTGATATTTTTATTTTAATTATGTCTTGAACACCTCCCAATAATTAAATTAAGTAATAATCTTGGCTGTTGTTCTGGTGTGGCTGGAATAATTTCTTAGTACAGTTTTATTGAATGCAGTAAAATTTTATATTTGATTATCTTTACTGTTCTGGAACAAAATACAGGGGGTATTCTGTGAGGTACAACTGCGGTTGTAATATCCGTAGTTAGATGTTAATGAGGCAACATATAAATTTGCATTTTAAATGTGTTATTTTGTCTTTAGCTTTCTTTAGTAAATACTGTCACTAATTTCCAATTCTTCCTCAATAGTGCTGTCGGTAGATCAAAGAAAAATTTGTGAAGAAAATAAATCTGCTTAAAAACAGTTGGAGTAAAAAATTTGCACAGCTTTTTCTCCTCCTTGATATTTAACAGATTTGGGTTTTAACAAATGCAATCACTGGAAGGTAGAGTGTGTGTGTGTGTGTGTGTGTGTGTGTGTGTGTGTGTGTGTGTGTGTGTGTGTGTGTGTGTGTGTGTGTGGGGAGAGAGAGATAGTGAGAGGGAGGGAGAGGGAGAGAGAGAATCATAGATATACACACACATATATATAAACAATCCCTTTTTTTCACTCCTTGGGATATGCTGAAATTAAGAAAATTCAGATAGTTTGTGAAATAATTCAGGTTTGAAGGGCGTCCTCTTAGAACAGAGATGCATAGGAATTTCTTCACCAGAGGGTGGTAAATCTCTGGAAATTGTTGCCACATGCAGTTGTGGAGGCCACGTCATTGGGTGTCTTTAAGGCAGAGATTAATAGGTTTTTTTTATTAGTCAAGGCATCAAATGTTAATGGCGAGAAGGCCAGGCAGTGGGACTGAGTAGGGAAATGGATCAGACTCAATGAATTGAATAACTTATTTCTGCACCTATGACTAAATCAATATTTTATTGTCATCTATAAAAGGTAACATTTGTTTTTTTTTTATTTTTCAGTTTCAAACAATGCTCAAACAAAATAATTAAGCAACAAAAATTATTGAAATCATTGAGAATTAACAGCTGGCAAAGACCACTCCTAGCTAGGCCAATTATCATGGATATTTTACTGACAGTGTCTCCAGACTTTGTGGCCAGACTCCGGTGTGGACGAGTTAAGTGCCCATCCTCACGTTAGATATTTGGAATATTGCACATTTTTCTGATACTATATGGGTATCTCCACATGGTTTTAATGTTTTTAATTTTAATTTTAGACATGCAGCATGGTAACAGGCTGTTCCGGTCCACAAGCCTGTACTGCCCAATTAACCTACAACCCCCATACGATTTGAAGGGTGGCAGGAAACCCATGCAGACACGGGATAACATACAGACTCCTTACAGACAGTGCCGTCTTTGAACCCAGCTTGCTGGTATCGTAATTGCTTTGCACTAACCGTGCTGCTCTCAACGATAACCATGTCAGTTTTGGTAGTCAGCTTTCATTGTAAAGGTATAATTTGAATAAAGCTTCATTTAATTGAACAAGCCATTGTCTTCGACTCCATACAGGATTTTTATTCCAACTAAAGGCATTTTATAAAGACTGAATTAGATAAGGCTTTTCATGTTTGGTAAAAATCAGTTAAAGACAACACCCTTCCTGCTCCCCATGGTTCTGCTTGTAAATCTGAGTGGTCTGTCACAACAGTTCAGCATGAAGTTCATTTTCAGTAACTCCTGCATTTCTTGCTGTAATTCTCATGATAAAATCTTATGAAAAATAGACATTTAAAGCACCAAATCCTGAGAGGTTCTATGCTTCACTTATTTAATGTTTAAAGCCAATGAGAATAATTTTAATGGTCGCACTCTTTTTTGTTGTCATGTTTTTCATTAGTAGCTAATACATACTAATGAACATATAACGTTACAGCACAGTCCATGTCCTTTGGGCCACAATATTGTGGGGACCTTTACAAACCTCAACAATCTAATCCTTCCCTACTTCACATCCATAACCCTCTATTTTTTTTTTCTTGCATCCATGTGTGTGTCTAAGAGACTTTGAAATGTCCCTGTTGTACCACCCTCTGCCACTACTCCTGGCAATGCATTCTATACCTGCACTATTCTCTACAAAAAAAAACTTGCCCCTGACTTCATCCCTAAACTTTCCTCCCCTCACCTTATACAGATGTCCTCTGGCATTTGTAGTGTCATCCTGGGAAAAGGAGCTGCTGTCCATCCTATCTATGATTCTCATAATCTTATGGACCACTATTAAGTCTTTCTTCATTCCAAAGAAAAGAGCCATAGCTTTCATTAAAACCAACATGTTATGGAATAACATCACATCAACTGTTGTTTTACTCATCTAACTTGTTTATTTTAAGGTGTAAACCAGCATATTTTTCACTCTTTTTGCCATTTCTGACAGAAATTCTCTCCTTGTCAATCAAGTTGTTTGACTCTGGTTGATGCACGTTGCATCTTGTGATTATTTCTTAGAAGCAAATTATTTTAATCCCAACTTATTCTCAGCATGGATATTGCATTGGTGCTGTGCAAGGAGTTTGTGTTGTCGAAATAGCCATTTCTATCTGAATATAAAAGGCGTGCTTTAGGTTTAAGCCAAATGATCTATTACCATTCACTATTCTGCAGGAGGCTTGGATAAATTAACAATTTGCATAAGCAAATAATTTCTCTAAACTAACTTTGTACCTCATACAAAATCTAAACCTGATCTGTATGAAAATTAAAGGTATCAAGGACTATATACAAAGTTTACTTTTTCCTATAAATTGTAATTAGCATTAAAACATTAAAGTTAAATTAAATAAACTAAAAATAAATACATTTATTGTAGAATTATAATCCATCAATTCATCTCAATATATTTATATATTGTTTGGTCTGCTTTGTTCATGAATGAGTGAGTCAAACACCAGACTGTCGAGATCAAGGTTCTTTGTTCTTTATTGCCGGATTGTAACACTTGCAACTAACAGTGTTAGTTGGAGAAGGCGCATTCTGCCGTTATCAGCAAGTGGTGTTTTTTATATACCTTAGGATACGTACTTAGTAAATTATCATACCATGACATTGTCCAATGAATAAACTGTTGCTGTCCCTCTCTGCTAGCCTCCTGCACATCAATTTGTCATCCCCACTCTTATCTTGAGAGTACAAGGTCACAACTGCATCTTGTTACGGCCCAGCACTGGGTGACTCCCTCTACATTCCCAGCTCATGATGTTTTTACCTAACAATATTCCAATGGTCTTGTATTAAATATATGTCATAAACCAGATCATAAAAGTTTGATGAAGGACCTGAGCAACCCCATGGATTGCTTGATCTGAAAGCTGTTACGTTGCTAAATGATTGCCATAAATAACATGGGTGGCATGTTAAACCACTATTACAGACCAGCGAACCAGGTTCAAATCCATTGCTGTCTGTATGTCAGTGTAGGTTTCCTCTAGGTCCTCTGGTTTCCTTCCACCCTTCAAAACATACAGGGGGTTTAAAATTCAGATTCATTGTCAGATTATATACCGTGCCCTACATAATGTTTGGGACAAGGGCATTTTTTTTTCTCCTTTAGTTGCCCCTGTGCTCATTCCAGACTTCATTCAAAGTTATTTGTAAACGTTTTAGTTTGACCATGTATAAATTACAGCACTTTTTATACTTAGAACCCTCATTTCAGCGCACCATAATATTTAGGACATTTGGCTCCACAGGTGTTTGTGAATAGTCAGATATGTTTAATTCCTTCATTGGTCCAGGTATAAGAGAGCTAGGCTTGCTTCTAAGCCGTTGATCACCTTTGGAGTCTGTAATTGCCATTTTTCAACATGAGGACAAGAGATGTGTCAAAGAATCTATTATAAGGCTGAAAAGTAAGAATAAAACATTAAGAGACATCGCCCATACTTTAGGATTATTTAGGTATAATTTCTACATATTGGTGGTGCAAAAAATATATATACTCAAGATACGTGTATAAAAGAGAGATTTGTAAACAAGTAGGCAGTGCATGCAAACTGAAATACAGAAAATAAATAATGTGCAAAGTAAGTGTCCTTAAATTAGTCTCTGAGTTTGTCTTTGAAGAGTCTGATGGTGGAGGGGTAGCAACTGTTCCTGAACCTGGTGGTAAGAGTCTTGTGGCACCAGCACCTCTTTCCTGATGAATTGTAGGTGAATTGGGGTATTTAAGCAGCATGGGGGCTCATGGGCTTGTTAACTTTAAAAAAAAACATGTAAAAATAGGGTCATCAGCACCTTGCTTCTGGGTTTCAAAAGAGCAGTTAACACACTTTTACCCAGCTGTGAATTGTCCCCTTCCCCCATTCTCCACCTCCAGACTCAGCACCAAAAAAGGAATGGCAGTTGTTTATATTTGTAATAAAGTGCCTCATCTGAATATCCGGCAAGAACAGTTATTGGATTGGATTATTGGAATGTGATGCAGAGATTAGTGAAAGGTTAGTGTTCAGCAATCTCCTTGAACAATCATAACCTAAAATAGTTCTGCTAGCTTCATTTGTGGTTCCACTGCAGAAAGGTCCCTCACCACATTCCCACTGCAGCACAGTGATCAACAAAAGCAGGAGGAGCAAATCAGTGGAAAGTCAGAAATTATGGTGTCTGGAATAATTTCTCATGCTTCAACAAGTACACAGTCCTCTGCGGTACTCCCTGTGCACTCCCAACTGTGGCCCTAATACAGCTCCAGCAACATCTATAAATTCACAGAAGGCAGGATCTTTAACAATGACAAAGTAGAGTTCTGAAGAAATTATGAAAGGACTTATGGCTTGGCGCCTGGACAACAATCCCTCCCTTATACATCACTCTACTCCATCACAACTCTATCTGCGTTGGAAGAGTAGCCAAGGAATTTAAAGATTCATCCCACCCTGGCTGCACTCTCTTTATATCCTAGGCTAAACATAATCTGCTGGAGGAACTCAGAGGGGCAAGTAGTATCAGTAGGAGGAAAAAAAAAGGTCAACATCTCAGGCTGGTGCCCTTCATGCACACTGGGAATGCAGAGAGAGAAGCCAGTGCAAAGAGTACAGGTTGGAGGAGCAGCATGGGGCCTGGGTTGGATTTGTGGCCGAGTGAAACCAAGGTATGAATGGTAGAGGCAGAAGATGGGCAGACACCAAAAAAAGGGACAGTGAGGCAAGGAAAAAAACCAAAAGGATCAGTTGGATGAAGTGGTGGAATCTGAATAAAGGGTAACAATGCAGGTAAACAGGTCAGGTTGTTCTGACGTGCAGGGACAGAGAGGTAGAAAGAGAGCATGGAAGGATCAGGTGGGGAAATGACAGTGTAAGCAGATGGAATAAAAGAGGTGAGGGATGGGACAAAAGCAGGTAGTGTATGGAGAAAGAGAGAGTAGAAATTAGAACATTATTATGTGGCAATAAACTTGAAATAATGGGTTAGGATTCAAAATCTCAAATGTTTTGGGTCCCCATTTATATCTAAAACTGATGATTTGGGATCTTAATTGCAAGAATTTAAATATTTTAAAACTGCACAGAATGTACTTTACTTAATTATTTACCCAGCTGCTATTCCGTCACAATCTTATCCATATATCTTAGCTTTTTAAAAAAAAACTTACATTTAATCAACGATCCCTCAATATATCCCTCACTTTTCTGATTAATCTTTCTCACGCTACCTTGGAAATGGAATGTTCAAAAAAATGGAATCTTAAAATCTGAATGGAATGGAATTTATATACAATTTTTAAAAGACCAATCTCTAATTTCTCTTTTTGAAAATTAATAAGACATGCACAATTAATAAGGAAGCTACCCAGTGTTCCTATATATAACACAGAGTTTAATATTTCTGACTGCATTTTTTAATTTGACTGTGTTGAGATTAAACCATTTCACAATGCCATCTCTCTGGAATGACCAAGCATGATATTATAGATGTTAACTGTATATTGTTCTTGATGCAATGGCTTTACCAAAACTCTGATCAACACTTTGTCTTCACAGTGCTGCCTGATGCATTGAGTTATGGTACAGATTGAAATTGCAGGGTATTAACCAATTCCTTATTTGATGGGATACAAGACCCACGTTACTCACCGTTATCACCCTAATTTCAACTTTACATATAAAGTCCAGGGCTTTTGTGCCAATTTTTGGGGGAAAAAGTGGGTCTTTTATGTGTCAAATATAGTAAAGTATTTTCTCTTTAACAGTTTTTTTTCATATGGTGGCCATGAACTTTCTTCTAGGTTATGGATTTTTTTATAGGAGTTTTCCATATTCTTTACTTCTTATGGCTCAAAGCAATCACAAAATATGAGATTTCATATCAGAATCAGAGACTCTTATCTCGAAAAATATTTATCTTTGTAGTTTCAGGTTTACAGATTGTTGCTATGTGATAATGTGCTTCATTCTGCAACTCCCTTAGAGTTTGATTGTAAAATATGTTCAGGTTTCATTCTGCTGTTTGAGTTTTTAGACTAGTTCCAAAAATAGAAGCAATCCAATCAAATATAATCCTGGCCTTTGTCGTGACTTATTTCATAGCTGAGCGTGTGTTTTGCATTCTGCTGCGCACATCACAAAAAAAAATTTAAAAAGCACCTGAGAGACTGCAGATACAGAGATTTTTTTGTGGGTGGAATGATACAGCCTCTCCAGGGATAACTATTACTATCCTGCAGTATTTTAAAGTTAAATAATTCTGAATTTGTATCACCATCTAGAAAATCAAAAGCAAAAACAGCTTGAAGTAAAAACAATGCTGGAAAAACTCAGCATGTCAAAAGGTGTACTTTATATACCAAAGATAAAGATACATAACCAATGTTTCGGGCTTGAGCACTTCATCAAGGTATGGCAAAATGTAGGCAGCCACCTAAATAAAATGGTGGGTGGGGGGGGGGGGGGAAGCACACGCCTACAGGCAGGGGATAATAGGTGGATAAAGGGCACAACAACAAACAGGAGGAGGGGATGGCTGTGTGAATGGAGAGGGAAGGGGGTGGAGAGCTGGAGGAAAGAAGACAGAGGGGAAGGGAAGAGAGGGAGAATGAGGTGTTGGTGAACAGAAACCAGAGAAGTCGGTGTTTATCCCATTCAGTTGGAGAGTGCCCAGAGAGAATATCAGGTGCTGCTCCTCCAATTTACAGGTGGCCTTTGGTTTGACAGAACATGAGGCCATGGACAGACTTTTCAGCGCAATTCGTAGTTGTATTTCATTAGAAAAGTTTATGTACAATTTGAGGAATAAACATTCTTTATTTTTCCAAATTTGGGATCCGTATGCTAGATTTATGAAATTAAAATTATAAAATTTATTTTTTATTGTTCCTGCCCAGTGAAGGTTTCCCTAAAGTAATAATATATTAATTTTATGATGTCTTTGAGGACTCTGAGTGTCAACTGACGTAATCCAAATTAAATAATTGTAGTTGTTTTATAATGAAAACTATGTATTTTAGTTTTGATATTATAGTAGTTTTAGGGGGAAGGGGTTTTAGTTTTTAGCTTTTTTTTAGTTCTTAGTTTTATTTTTTAGCTTTAGTTTTTTTATATATAATTTCAACATATATTTGTTGACATTCTGTTATATAATTTTGTACATTATTTCCAATTATTTGATCTTGTGTATATTAATTAAATATTTTTTAAAAAGACATGTCAGCACAGAGGTGGGATGCAGAATTTGAAATGATTAGCCACTGGGAGATTTCTGTCATTGATGTGGTCAAAGTGTAGGCGCTCAGCAAAGCGATCTCCCAGTCTGTGTCCAATCTTTCCAATGTAGAGAAGGCCACATTGGGAGCACTGGATGTAGCCAATGGCTCCTGCAGAACTCTACAAATTTCTGGTGAGACCACATTTAGAGTTCTGGTCATCTTAATACAGGAAGGATGTAGAAGCTATGGAGAGGGTGCAGAGGAGATTTATCAGGATTGGAAAATAAGTCTTGTGAGGCAAGGTTAGCAGAACTGGGACTTTTTCTTTGGAGTGTAGAAGGTTGGGAGAAGACTTAATAGAGGTCTACAAGATCATGAGAGGCATGGATGGGATGGACAGTGAGTACTTGTTTCCCAGGGCAGGAATAACAAACACCAGAGGACATGAGTACAAAGTGAAGGGAAGGAAGTTTAGGGTAGATATCATAGGCAAGTTTTTTTTTATGCAGAGAGTTGTGGGTGCCTGGAATGCCTTGTCAGGGATGGTGGTGGAGGCTGAAACATTAGGGGCATTTAACAGACTCCAAGACAGGCACATGGATGGAGGAAAAATAGAGGGAGGGTTTAGTATATTTTTTTAAGGAATATATGGGTTGGCACAACATCGAGTGCTGAAGGGCCTATTTCTTTGGCTTGGCTTCGCGGACGAAGATTTATGGAGGGGGTAAAAGTCCACGTCAGCTGCAGGCTCGATTGTGGCTGACAAGTCCGATGCGGGACAGGCAGACACGGTTGCAGGGGAAAATTGGTTGGTTGGGGTTGGGTGTTGGGTTTTTCCTCCTTTGTCTTTTGTCAGTGAGGTGGGCTCTGTGGTCTTCTTCAAAGGAGGTTGCTGCCCGCCGAACTGTGAGGCGCCAAGATGCACGGTTTGAGGCGATATCAGTCCACTGGCGGTGGTCAATGTGGCAGGCACCAAGAGATTTCTTTAGGCAGTCCTTGTACCTCTTCTTTGGTGCACCTCTGTCACGGTGGCCAGTGGAGAGCTCGCCATATAACACGATCTTGGGAAGGCGATGGTCCTCCATTCTGGAGACGTGACCCACCCAGCGCAGCTGGATCTTCAGCAGCGTGGACTCGATGCTGTCGGCCTCTGAAGGGCCTATATGTTCTATTCATACATATAGTCTGTTTCATTTTTATTTGTACTTCATTAAAAGGGTAAAAGAGATCTTTGGACTGATCTGGCTGTGGTTCCCATTTGGATCTTTTTTCAAGACGTTCTCATCCAATATGCTTTCTTTAAACATAGTTTTTTAAAATTGTAAATGTGGGAATGTGTTTTCACAGTTGTCTCTAGCCAGATCAATCTCCATTTTTTAAATTAATCTATATCTGTTAAAGATGATTAAATAGAATTTCAGCATGTGATGCAGCGAGCTCAAGTTTTAACAGTGAAATAATTCTGTCGCACATTTCTTAAAATATTCCCTGTTAAATGTGTAGTTATTTAGCCCTACACTATTGACAAGGGGTTATCTACCAAAAATGACACTAAATAACCTGTGCCTTTTAGATGTCTGGATGAGAAGACTGACCAATCTTATTTTGCATAGAATGCATAAACTCATAAAAATGATAACTTGTTCCATCAGATTTGAAGCCATTGATCTGAAATCAAAGATTAGCTTCAACCGAGAGCTGCTTTACATGCTTGAAAGTATTAAAATTATTCCAATGTTTATCACTGCTGGAACAGAAATAAAAATAAATGATGAGTAAAGGATTAAATCTTTTCTCCTTTTTCCATTCGGCTCAGTTTTGGAAGTTTCTTTTTTTTTAACCAGGAGGTTAAAGGTCTTGAAATCGAGGCACATGGTTGAAATTAAGCTGCAGACCAGCTAAAAGCTTTCTCGATGGTGAAACAAGCTGTGGCCATGAACTCCAAAGAAGAGGCCATTTATTTCCAGAACAAAATAAACAGACAAGATGGTTTCATCATCATTATTGGGATTCACTTTATCTTTCTAGTTATTTGATGGGTTGGTGAAATTCTTCACTTTCTTGGTGTGTTTTGCAATTTGAATTTAATTAACTGAAAAGCAATATTTCTTCAAATCGCTTCAAACATAGAGTACCGAAGTATTCGGAGTTATATTTTCAGATTGTTAATTATCTTTGTGGCTCTGACGTGATGTAACATGTGGGATGACATCACTTTCCCTTTGCTGTGTTTTTTAACATTTGAATAATTTCTTTTGTGGAAACCAATTTCTTCTGGTAGAGCAAATATTGTTTTTCTTTTCTTTTAAATCAGCAGTTCATTTGATTTTCTTTGTCTTAACAGAAGAGATAAAATATTAGTACTGATGACGCCTCTTATTAAACTTCAGTAAAGCTGCAGGAGCTTTGCCTACTTTTTTCATTCTCTTCGGATTACAACTGCACAGCAAATCTGGCGAATTGATAGGTTTGCTGCAAATCATCCAGAGCTTTAACTAAAATAGGATGGAATTATCAAAATACCTGCCCAACACATTATAATGTACAATTGTATCATAGTGTAATGCGTGTCGAAAGAACCAAAGACTTGTTGATCCAAACCAAGGCTTTTATTAACTAAAAGACTGGAGCATATCACAAGTAGGTCGACCAGTCCAGAATGACCTGGTCTGGCTAGGAGCAATCCTTTAAGACCTGCCAGTAGGTGTGGCTACACTCTCAGCCAATCACAGTCATCCTACACTACCGTCTCTACATATGTACATATACACATTGGTGATGGAATCTGTACTAGTTGACCTACTTGTGATATGCTCCAGTCTTTTAGTTAATAAAATTGTAGTGCAGGTCGAAAGAACCAAAGACTTGTTGATCCAAACCAAGGCTTTTATTAACTAAAAGACTGGAGCATATCACAAGTAGGTCGACCAGTCCAGAATGACCTGGTCTGGCTAGGAGCAATCCGTTAAGACCTGCCAGTAGGTGTGGCTACACTCTCAGCCAATCACAGTCATCCTACACTACCGTCTCTACATATGTACATATACACATTGGTGATGGAATCTGTACTAGTTGACCTACTTGTGATATGCTCCAGTCTTTTAGTTAATAAAATTGTAGTGCAGGTCGAAAGAACCAAAGACTTGTTGATCCAAACCAAGGCTTTTATTAACTAAAAGACTGGAGCATATCACAAGTAGGTCGACCAGTCCAGAATGACCTGGTCTGGCTAGGAGCAATCCTTTAAGACCTGCCAGTAGGTGTGGCTACACTCTCAGCCAATCACAGTCATCCTACACTACAATCTGTACATAGACACATTGGTGATAGAATCTGTACTATCACACATAATAATTTTTTTTATTTCAAAATCATCACAGAGCATATTGCATGATGGGAAATCTATTGTGTATCAAATATGCATCAACATTAATCAGCAAACAGCCCATGATGCAGATTGGCAACAGTTATGTGACTTGCACACATGGCAGAACCACATGGGCCTCGAGTAGTGCTACCTTACTTGACTCACATGCTGAAAACCTGCTGTGATTCATTTAAAAGCCTTTTCTATTCCTGTGCATCTGTTGGATGGTATGTCAGTGAAGCAAGCCATTAAATCTACACTGGCAGTAACTATGAAGTTAATGTTACATGCATGTTTTGTAAAATAAAAATGTTGATATACAGGACGGTAACAGGGCCTTTCGGTCCAGTCCACGAATCCGTGCCACCTAATTACATCCAATTGACCAACAACCCCCGATATGTCTTTGAACGGTTGGAGGAAACTGGAGCACCCAGAGTAAACCCACGCAGACATGGCGAAAACAAACAAACTCCTTAAAACAGTGCTGGATTCGGGAGGAGTCACGTGATGGAGTAGTGGCCGGACGGTGAACTCCAGCCCTCTCCAGAAAAGTCGGGAAAAACAAGAGAAAATACAAAGGCACAGAAATACAAGTTAAAGAAAAGTGAGTATAAAGGTGGAAAGAAGATGGAGACAAAAGGAGAAAAATCAAAATCAACGGAAAGAAGAGAGGAAGAGAAGACAACGGAGGAAAAAGGTGAAGGCCTTACCTGTCCGAAGAGGCCCGCTGTGGAGAGAAGACCCCACTACCTCAGGTCGGTAGAAAGAGAACTACAACAATGGCTCACAGAGCCGAGTAAAAGTGCGCAACCGCGCATGCGCGAGGAGTCGCGCATGCGCGATGCGCATACAAAAAAACACACCGACGGGAGGGGGGACCAGCTGGGGAGTCGATCTCCACAGCCGGCAACGACAGCTGCAGAACACCTGCAGCAAGAAGAGACCACAGAAGACAATAGAAACAAGAAAGAAGAGGAGGAAAGGGCAGCAAAGAAACAACAGATGGTCAACCCAGAGGAAGAAGAAGAGGAAGAGTACGGTGAAATAGAAGAAGAAAAGAAAGGCAAGGTAAAGGAGGTACTTGCTCTTGTTAGAGGATACATGGAGTCATTTAAAGAATGGCAAACACAGGAATTCAATGATTTAAGAAGAAGAATAAACAACACAGAAAAGAAAATAAATAAAATGGATATGACCTTAACAGAAATGGGGAAAAAAATGGACAAGATGGAAGAACGGGCAATAGCAGCAGAAATGGAGGTAGAAGACTTAAAAAAGAAATTGGAGGAATCTAATAAAAAAACTAAAGAGACACAAGAATTACTAGCCCAAAAAATAGATATAATGGAAAATTATAACAGAAGAAATAACATAAAGATAGTGGGCCTTAAGGAAGATGTAGAAGGCAAGAATATGAGGGAGTTTATAAAAGAATGGATCCCTAAGGCCCTAGGATGTCCAGAACTACAGCAAGAAATGGAAATAGAAAGAGCACATAGAGCATTGGCCCCTAAACCACAACCACAACAAAAACCAAGATCTATTGTAGTAAAATTCCTAAGATATACTACAAGAGAAAAGGTGCTGGAGAAGACAATGGAAAAAGTAAGAGAGGGCAACAAACCACTGGAGTATAAAGGGCAAAAAATCTTCATTTATCCAGATATAAGCTTTGAACTCCTAAAGAAGAGAAAAGAGTTCAATGCAGCAAAAGCGATTTTATGGAAGAAAGGATATAAATTTACACTGAAGCATCCTGCGGTATTGAAAATATTTATTCCAGGACAACAAAACAGACTATTCTCGGATCCAGAAGAAGCACGAAAATTTGCAGAACAATTACAAAAATAGACTGAGGGATGAAGACGGGTAATGAGAGCAAAAATTATCACGATTGATATGTATGTGGGTAAAGACAAAAATAGACTGAGGGATGAAGACGGGTAAGGAGGGTAAAAATGACCACGATTGATATGTATGCGGGTAAAGAGGTATAAGAGTGAATAGAGACAACGGGCATATGTGAAAGTATCTGTAATTAGAGGAAAACATAGAAAGTATAGACAAGAATTAATAAGGGAAGGTAATGGAATAGAGAGAATAAGGAGGGAACTAAAAGAGTGACCTTTGTGACATATAAAAAACGAAATCTTTTCTGGGGGGGGCTGGGTGGGGGGAAAAGAGCGGTCACTGCAAAATCAGTTGACGCTTGCGAGTGGATTCGCAAATCCAAATGGAGAGGGGAGATGTGGTTGTCCGACAAGGGATAAAGGGCAACTCAGGAGGGGAAGGGGAGATTGGGGATAAAGAAGATAGAAATAGGAGAATAAGGAAAATGTTGGATGTTGTAGGAATGTTGTCTGGTAAAGAGTTGAAAATAAGAAAACAGAAATGGAAAAGGAGGAAAGGTAATGATGGAAAAACGGAAAGAGAAGATAAACAAAATATAAAATGGCTACGCTGAACTATATGACTCTAAATATTAATGGAATACATAACCAAATTAAAAGGAAGAAACTACTAAATTTAATGAAAAAGGAAAAAATAGATATAGCATTTGTCCAAGAAACACATTTAACTGAATTGGAGCACAAGAAATTAAAGAGAGATTGGGTAGGACATGTAACAGCAGCATCGTATAATTCAAAAGCAAGAGGAGTGGCTATATTAATTAGCAAAAATGTGCCATTTAAAATAGAAGAGGAAATAATAGATCCAGCAGGGAGATATGTTATGATAAAATGTCAGATATATTCAGAGCTTTGGAATCTACTTAATATATATTCACCTAACGAAGAAGATCAAAAGTTTATGCAAGATATCTTTTTGAAGGTAGCTAATACGCAAGGGAACATACTAATAGGAGGGGATTTCAATCTGAATTTGGATCCAAATATGGATAAAACGGGGAAAAAAATTAACAGGAAGAACAAAGTAACCAAATTTATAATTAAATCAATGCAAGAAATGAAACTTGTGGACATATGGAGGAAACAAAACCCAAAAGAAAAGGAATACTCATACTACTCGACTAGACATAAAACATACTCAAGGATAGACCTATTCCTGTTATCAGCCCACATACAAGGGAGAGTTAGGAAAACGGAATATAAAGCTAGACTATTATCGGACCACTCACCCCTGTTATTGGCAATAGAGCTAGAAGACATCCCTCCAAGAATGTATAGATGGAGATTAAACCCCATGCTACTTAAAAGACAGGATTTTAGAGAATTTATTGAAAAACAATTAAAAATGTACTTTGAAGTAAATACGGAATCAGTGGAAGATAAGTTTATACTATGGGACGCAATGAAAGCATTCATTAGAGGGCAAATAATAAGTTATGCAACCAAGATGAAGAAGGACTATAATCAGGAAACAGAGCAGTTGGAAAGGGAAATAATAAACATAGAAAAAAAATTAGCAATAAAGGAAGATACAACCAAAAGAAGAGAATTGGCGGATAAAAAAATAAAATATGAAACATTACAAACATATAAGGTGGAGAAGAATATAATGAAGACAAAACAGAAATATTATGAACTAGGGGAAAAAACACACAAAATCCTAGCATGGCAGCTTAAGACAGAGCAAACTAAGAAAATGGTATTGGCAACAAGGAAAAAAGACAAACAAATTACATATAATCCAAAAGAAATTAAGGAAAACTTCAGAGAATTCTATGAACAATTATACCGAACCGAAAACGAAGGGAAAGAAGGGAAAATAGATGAATTTTTGACTAAAATTGAACTACCAAAACTACAAATAGAGGAACAAAATAAATTAACAGAACCATTTGGAACAGTAGAAATACAAGAGATAATAAAAAATTTACCAAATAATAAGACACCAGGAGAGGATGGACTCCCAATAGAATTCTACAAAACATTTAAAGACCTAATAATACCGCCCCTCCTGGATGTAATCAACCAGATTGATGAGACACAAAACTTACCAGATTCATGTAAAACAGCAATAATTACAGTGATACTAAAACAAGGGAAAGATCCACTCTCACCAGCGTCATATAGACCAATATCTTTGCTAAACACAGATTATAAGATAATAGCTAAACTATTAGCGAACAGATTAGCAGAACAGGTACCGAAAATGGTAAATTTAGACCAAACTGGATTTATCAAAAAAAGACGCACAACAGACAATATTTGTAAATTTATTAACTTAATTCATGCAGTAGAAGGAAATAAAGCACCGGCAGTAGCAGTTGCTTTAGACGCAGAGAAGGCCTTCGACAGAGTAGAATGGAATTACTTGTTCAAAGTATTGCAAAAATTCAGTTTACCGGAGAAGTATATTAATTGGATTAAAGCATTATATAAGGGACCGTTAGCGAAAGTGACAGTAAATGGACATGTATCAAAGCAATTTAACTTAAGCAGGTCAACGCGGCAGGGATGCCCACTATCACCATTATTGTTTGCGCTAGCTATAGAACCACTAGCAGAATCGATAAGAAGAGATAATAATATAAAAGGAATAAAAATAAAAGACAGGGAATATAAAATCAGTCTGTTTGCGGATGATGTGATAGTGTACTTAACAGAACCAGAACTATCAATAAAAGAACTATATAAGAAATTGAAGGAATATGGAGAAGTGTCGGGATACAAGATAAACGTAAATAAAAGTGAAGCAATGCCTATGAATAACGCGGATTTCTCAAAATTTAAGGAGGAATCCCCATTCAGATGGCAAACGCAGGCAATAAGATACCTAGGTGTGCAAATAAACAAAAATCTAGGCCAATTATATAAACTCAATTACAATCCACTAATGAAAAAATTACAGGACGATTTAGAGCATTGGAAAGAGCTACCACTAACACTGATAGGAAGGATAAACTGTATTAAAATGAACATTTTTCCAAGGATACTATACTTATTTCAGGCATTGCCAATACAACTGACAGAAAAATTCTTCAAAGAGTTAAAGAAAATAATAAGGAGATTTTTATGGAGAGGGGGGAAACCGAGGATAGCACTAGACAAATTAACAGAATGGTATAAACAAGGAGGTTTACAATTGCCAAACTTCAAAAATTATTATAGAGCCGCACAATTAAGGTACCTATCAGATTTTTATCAAACAAGGGAAAAACCAGACTGGACGAGACTAGAATTAGATAAAATAGGGGAAAAGATACCTGAACACATATTATATAAATGGGACGAAAAATTGGTACAACATAGAACTTCTCCAGTATTACACCATCTCCTCAATATATGGAAGAAGATTCATGTAGAAAGAAATAAAATAAATTACCAAATACCAAAACTAATATTGACGCAAAATAAGCTACTCCCTTTTACAATAGACAACCTTGCCTTTAGAAAATGGGAAAAAAAAGGGATTAAAAGAATAGAAAATTGTTTTTCAGGAAGTAGATTCTTATCCTTTGAACAAATGAGAGATAAGTACAATATAACGGGAGATACAGCGCTGGCATATTACCAACTGAGATCCTACTTGAAAGATAAATTAGGAAGCAACTTGAGTTTACCAGAGGGAAGTAACCTTGAATATGTGATTACAGATACAATGTTAATCAAAAGATTTATAAAAAATATGTATATTAAACTGCAAGAAAAGGAAAATGAGGAAACAAATGGTAAAACTAAACAAAAATGGGAGCAAGATTTAAATATAAAGATAAAAAAGGAAACATGGGAGAAGTTATGCTCTGGAACGATGAGAAATACAATAAATACGAGGCTGCGTATGATACAATATAATTGGTTACACAGACTATACATTACACCGCAAAAGTTAAATAAATGGGACCCAACAGTATCTGATAGATGTTTTCGATGTAAAAAAGAAAGGGGAACAACAATTCATGCAATCTGGACATGTGAGAGAGTAGAAAAATTTTGGGATGATCTCAATCAGATATTAAATAAAATAACAGAAAACAATATACCAAAGAATCCAGAGATCTTTCTCCTAAGTAACATAAAAAATAAAGAATTTGGAATTGACTTGGAGGATGCACAAAAAAGATTTGTTAAGATAGCCCTAGCTGTAGCAAAAAAATGTATTATGTCAACCTGGAAATTGGAAGATAATTTGAAAATACAACAATGGTATATAGAAATGAATAAATGTATTCCATTAGAAAAAATAACATATAGTTTAAGAAATAATATTGAAATATTCGAACAAGTATGGGAGCCTTACATTAAATACAATAGCGAAAACCTACCGGGAACAAACATTACCTAAGTTGATGGAAGGAGAAGAGAAGAAAAAAATGGACTCAGTAGAATTTCTGGTGTATTTTTGTTGAATGACAACATTGTCTAACTGAATTAATGCAACCTAGATTGTATAACTAAAATGGATGAGAGGGGGGAGGGATGGGGGGGTGGCTTGGGAGGAGGGAGGGGGGAGGGAGAAAAAGTCACTGTAAATGTGTGGAAAAGAAAAAGTGTATATCATGGCTATTGTGATTTATGGTGTGAAAAATAAAAAAATTTAAAAAAAAAAAAAAAAAAAAAAAAAAAAAAAAAAAAAAACAGTGCTGGATTCGAACCCTAGTCGTTGGCACTGTAACAACGTAGCACTAGCCGCTAGTTAACCATGCTACCCATCAAGTTCCTTCACTTGGTAAATGTGGGAGGAAATGGGACGATTAAATGCCAACTGTACCAGTCCTCATACTGAGCAGGGGTGCAGTACTGCCAGAGCTCCCCGGAGCACTGCTCCGACACCTCAGGAGGCAGCTCTGGCACTTCCTGGAGCCGCTCTGGCACCTCCTTGATGCCGTTTTTGTTGAGCTCCAGCGCCTAAAAAATTAGCACTGCACCCCTGGTACTGAATGTCTGCAACTGACAGTCCAGAATCCCATCAACATTTCAAATTAGAACTGTTCCACTCCTATCTCCTCATAGACAGAATTGGCTCCCTCTCTTGAAGTGGTGGTTTCCCTCAAGCACTGGCTTTTTACAACAATGTAGATAAAGAAGATTGCTGGTCCTTGTGCATTATTACGATCAATGTACTAATGCTGTCTTTGTACGGGAAGCTTAGGAATTCTGGTACTTGATGCCCATCATTGTCATGGAACAATGTTCCCTTGTTGTGCACACACTGTTTCCCATTTGTCATAGATTCCATAATTTTAAATGAGCAGAAAAAAAACCAATGAGGATAATGTGAATTGTGGGAGAAGTTGGTGATGTTCACTTGGTTTCTTTATTGTTTTGGGAGTACAGGTTGTGATTTGGGGAGTGGTGTTGAATTTCTCCAATACATGATGTGGATGGTTGACTCTATGGTTGAAGTAGACTAATGATGAAGACAAAGTCAATACTGGATGGATGCAATTAAGAACCTACCTTGGTTGGTAGAGAGATCCTTTTGGAGCAGTATTCATCAGGCATGGTTGCTGCTGCTCTCTGATGGCAGCATACCCCGTAGATGTTCTCAATGGTAGGGATGGTTTTGCCTGTGATGTCCTGGGCTGTGTCCACTACCTTTTGGAGGGCTTTATGCTCAGGGGTATTAGTGTCCTCAGACCAGTCTGTGATGCAGTCAGTCAGCACATTTTCCACCACACATCTGTAGAAATTTGTAGAGATTTCTGGAGTCATAATGAACCTCTGCAAACTCCTGAAGAAGAAGAGGCGCTGACGAGCTTTCTTCATGATGCCATTAGTGTGCTGGGTCCAGGCAAGATCCTCCGAGATAGTAACTCCCAAGAACTTAAAGTTGCTCACCCTCTCTACTTCTGATCTCCCAATGATCACTGGATTGTACACCCCTGGCCTTCCCTTCCTGAAGTCAACAAACAGCTCCCTAGCTTTGGTGACACTGAGGGCAAGGTTGTTCATTCAGCCAAGTTCTCAATCTCCCTCCTGTATCCAGAATCATTGCCTTCCTTTCTTCAACCCACTACCATGGTATCGTTGGCAAATTTGTAGATTATGTTATTATTGTACCTAGCCCACAGTATTTAGGGTTAAAGTGAGTAGAGCAGGGGGCTAAGAACGCAGCCCACTGGTGCTCTGCTAGTGATGGAGATTGTGGAGGAGATGTTCCTATGAATCCTTACTGATGATGGGCTGGGTTGAAGAAATCCATGATTTAATTGCATAGTAGGGTGTTGAGTCCCAGGTCTTGGTGTTTAATGATCAGTTTTATGGGGATGAATATTGATATTTGGGGATTTACCAATGATAATGTTAATACACGTTAAATGCTCATCAGAGTTTGTCACTGGCAGTTATCACTACAGGCCAAAATGGTGTTTTCAGATCTTGGTGTTCTTGAGAGTTAATGATGGGTTGCAAAGGGAATTCAGCATGCTTTGGTCATACTTGTACCCCTGTGTCTGCAATATGCCGTGTTTCATACATACCCGTCTTTCTGTCTTATAGCTTCATTAAGTTAATGCCTCACTGCATTGGAAAGTTGGTTCCTTGTCCTGATGGTAATGGGAGAATGAATGACATGCCTTGGCTTGAGGCAGTAGAGGGCATATTGTGGTTTTTAAATGTAAACTATTTTGAAACTAATTGGCTCAAATGCTGTGCTTGACATCACAGCATTTGATCAAAACTTTTTTTCCATGAAAGAATTGTTAGCATAGAACATTGTGTTTGTACTCCATCATTAATATTGCCTTCAGTTTAAATTTTATTGACTGTATGGTGAAAGCCGATTCCAGCCATTTAATCCCGTGCTGCCCAATTACACCCAAATTAACCGACAACCGAGGATGGGAAGAAATTGGCGCACCAGGGGTGAACTCACGCAGACACTAGGAGAACGTACAAACTCCTTACAGATAGTGCCAGATTTAGACCACCACTGCACTAACTGTTCCGCTGAACTAATTTGCTTATTTTTCCTTCAATTACCTATCCACTTTCCTTAAGCAATTCAACAATATCTGATTCTACATTTTGCAGCAAAATTACCATTTCATGTCCAAGTTCCTTTGTATAGGAAATCACTTCTCATCTTGCCCTTCACGTGGTTGATGCTAAATGATTGGTCCTTTGTGTGTGAACAACAGAAAATGGCAATATCTCATATTTGCTTGAAAAACATTTCAAAGAAGTGAAAATTTTAATAAAGTTTCCTCTTCAGTGGTGAAAAATTCCTCAAATTGTGTCCAGTTTTATAACTCAAATTTCTCTTGCTCAGTTCTATTGCCTTCTGATTACTAAGGTTTATCAACATGTTTTTTTTTAATTTAAATGAGTGTAATCCAAAATTTACAATCCTGTATTGACTGTTAACATTGCAGCTTACTCTGTCTTGGAAAGACCAAATGGAAGTAAATTGAATAATCATTTAGTACCATAGAACATTACAGCAGAGAAGCAGGCCCTTTTAAAATATCTCCATTTAGTTTATCTTTGTAAATCTGCCTGCTTTCTACACTTCTCTCGTGAAGCTCAATATAAGTTTGAGAAACACCTTCCGACTTTTAATTTGCACTTCATTAACTTAAATATTAACATTTAGAACCATTATTCCAGTTTTTTTTTTAAATTGGATGGCAGCTGTAGTGATAATTACGTTTTTCTAAGTTACAGTTCCTCTTGACCATCATTTGTTTCTTAAACAGTTCCTTTAACCTTGCATCACCATTCTTTGTATTTAATTTCTTCATGACTTTATCTCCAGTTTAAAATTTGTAATACTTTCAACTTTTCTCAGTCTAAACTATAAGCTCTGGTCCTTTCTTTATGGACAATACGAGACCTACTTTGTTTTCCAGGTTTCAAATTTCCACCAGCTTCAGAGTGTTGCCTTTCTACCGTGTACATTATCGTTTTCTGGAATCATGTCACATTTTCCTCTGTTACAGATATCCTGAGTGAAAGCCACAAAGGCTCAGGACTCATTAAATACATCTTTGAAGTTCAATGGAATTACTAATGCAAAGTGCTTAGCTTTATGGAGAATTTTGCTTTAATTTCCCAACAAAAGGTGCAATATATTTCTGCTCACTTCACTTGACAAAAGCATTCTCATATTGAACAGCTGCATGATATTAAAAGCTCTCAGGAGCATGCATTCAGTAATACTGTTGCAAACCTGTTAATTTCAGTTTAACAGGTCATTTATATTCTAATATTTCTGTCTCTCTCCCTCTGTTTCACTCCCTCTTTATCTCTTTCCCTGTCACTCCCCCCTGCCTCTTTCCCCGTATCTCTCCCCCCTGCCTCTCTCCCCCCTGCCTCTTTCCCCCTGCCTCTCTCCCCCTGCCTCTCTCTCTCCCCCTGCCTCTCTCTCTCCCCCTGCCTCTCTCTCTCCCCCTGCCTCTCTCTCCCCCTGTCTCTCTCTCCCCTGTCTCTCTCCCCTGCCTCTCTCTCCCCCTGCCTCTCTCCCCCCTGCCTCTCTCCCCCTGCCTCTCTCCTCCCTGCCTCTCTCCTCCCTGCCTCTCTCCCCCCTGCCTCTCTCCCCCTGCCTCTCTCCCCCTGCCTCTCTCTCCCATGCCTCTCTCTCCTGCCCGCCTCTCTCTCCTGCCCGCCTCTCTCTCCTGCCCGCCTCTCTCTCCTGCCCGCCTCTCTCTCCTGCCCGCCTCTCTCTCCTGCCCGCCTCTCTCTCCTGCCCGCCTCTCTCTCCTGCCCGCCTCTCTCTCCTGCCCGCCTCTCTCTCCTGCCCGCCTCTCTCTCCTGCCCGCCTCTCTCTTCTGCCCGCCTCTCTCTCCTGCCCGCCTCTCTCTCCTGCCCGCCTCTCTCTCCTGCCCGCCTCTCTCTCCTGCCCGCCTCTCTCTCCTGCCCGCCTCTCTCTCCTGCCCGCCTCTCTCTCCTGCCCGCCTCTCTCTCCTGCCCGCCTCTCTCTCCTGCCCGCCTCTCTCTCCTGCCCGCCTCTCTCTCCTGCCCGCCTCTCTCTCCCGCCCGCCTCTCTCTCCCGCCCGCCTCTCTCTCCCGCCCGCCTCTCTCTCCCGCCCGCCTCTCTCTCCCGCCCGCCTCTCTCTCCCGCCCGCCTCTCTCTCCCGCCCGCCTCTCTCTCCCGCCCGCCTCTCTCTCCCGCCCGCCTCTCTCTCCCGCCCGCCTCTCTCTCCCGCCCGCCTCTCTCTCCCGCCCGCCTCTCTCCCCCGCCCGCCTCTCTCCCCCGCCCGCCTCTCTCCCCCGCCCGCCTCTCTCCCCCGCCCGCCTCTCTCCCCCGCCCGCCTCTCTCCCCCGCCCGCCTCTCTCTCCCGCCCGCCTTCTCTCCCGCCCGCCTCTCTCTTCCGCCCGCCTCTCTCTCCCGCCCGCCTCTCTCTCCCGCCCGCCTCTCTCTCCCGCCCGCCTCTCTCTCCCGCCCGCCTCTCTCTCCCGCCCGCCTCTCTCTCCCGCCCGCCTCTCTCTCCCGCCCGCCTCTCTCTCCCGCCCGCCTCTCTCTCCCGCCCGCCTCTCTCTCCCGCCCCCCCACCCTTTCTCAGTGATTAATATTAAGCTTTTAATCCATGGGAACTAAAGGATTAAACAAATGATAGAAAAGAACAATATTAGCTACCAACCTAGGTAGGAATGCTGGTCATATACTACATTTCTGATGCCATGAATGGTGAGCATCCTGAAGATTGGATAACGAAGTAATTTTGTAATTTTGTCTTCCATTTCAAGTTGTGGTTCAGTGTATCATGCCAGTATCATGAAAATATTCAAATCACCTTGCCATTTAACAAGGCTGTCAGTGGTAATTAAGTTGTCATCTGCCTGTGAATCATAATGTGAACGTCTTGTTATTATGCAGTTGCGTGGGATCAAGGATGAGTTGTGCTCTCTTGATTTTTTTTTGTGTTCAGAGCTAGTTAATAAGTTCAAAATGGAAACCAGTGATTCTTCCACAGAAGGGGCAGGGGGTAGCAGGCAGATCGTTCATTTGTGATGCAGTAAATTTCCTCCACCTCAGATGCATGGTTCCCTTGTGCTCCTAGCCCATGGCTTTGAGATTCTGCACACCATTCCAATGCTCTTCTGCACTCTCTCTCCCCCTCTGAGGGATCATGGGCTGAGATTTTCCAAGAGTTGGTGAAGATGATTTCTACTTTCATCCTTGTATGAAAGTAGAAATCAGAAAAGGACAAGGCTAGCTGAGCAACCATGCCCTGTGTTGCATTAACTACTGACAATATCAAGGACGCAGCAGGAGTCACCCTTGCAAATTTTGCTCAGAGTTCAGCAGTGTTCCGATGGGACCAAGCTATTGAAAGGGGAACAATTGGCATGGACATGTTAAACCAAAGTGCCCGTTTCTGACAAGAGAACCAAATCAACCCTCTCTTTCTCCCACTGATGTAATCTGGCATATTGAAGAAAGAAAATTTCAAGCTGTATAAAAGAATTATGAAGTTGAGTTGGTAGACATTGATTCTGAGAAACCCTTTACGGATTGAAACAATGGAACATTGGGATTCTAGCTCTCCTCAGGAACAACTGATGATTTAATTACCTGCTATTCTTCAAGATGAGTGAATTGGGTCTTGCATTTCTACACATGGATATCGACTGTGGTCAACATGGTTGATGAATGTCAGAGGTTTAGATCTGGAGCTCTGATTGCCAACTGTGTGACTGCCAAGGTGCTGGAGGCGAATCCACAGATTCTCAGTGACTGGGAGGGCTCTCTTTTGCTTCTCTTTCTCTAGCTGTAAGGGGTGCCAGGCAATTTCTACTGATGAAAAATCTATCTGCCTTACGGCAGACTAAAACCAATTGTATGTAATATTAATCCTGTTTTATTACATCACAATCTTGATCTTGAAATTCTCACTTGCAAATTCTGAGTTCATTGTAAGTGATTCCTTTGTAACCTCAGCATTCTGCTGCTATATTCAAGAGAGAACACTTTTATTATGTTTCAACAGCATAAATGGCCAGTCCTACAAGTAAAATGATGTTAAGTGACATATGTCAGATTGTTCGATTTTTTTTTTTGTAGGAACTATTTTCCTTTATAATCCCTTGGAGGATATCAGAATATTGTTGTTGGCTATGACTTGTTCAAACAAATCATACTAATCATACCAGAGTTTATTAAACATTCTTAACTCTATCATTGTTACAAGCCGTTAAACTTTGTTAGAGTGTGCTAAAACTTTGTTAGATGGTCATTAAAAATTGTCGGACGTTCTAATTCTGTACCATTTTGTCCAACAAAGGAACTAAACTAACATGCATAATCTCTCCAACAAGCCGTAAGACCTTGGCTCCAAGATGTTGTTGGGAGATACTCAAAAAATATGTAAACAACATCCTGAAAGCCACAAACAGATTTTGCTTGCATAAAGTACATTTGAACCCTTAAATTTTTAATTTAAAAGTTCACAATGCAGACTGATGCAGATGTTGGATCCCTTTTCTAAAATATATCATGTAAATATTCAGGAGAGCAGGCAAACAGAACTAGCTTGGGTCAATGACTTGGTTGGCATGGACAAATTGGGTCAAAGGGGCTGTTTCTGTGTAGTAAAACTGGATGATTCTAATTTGTGAAGAGAGTCAAATCATCCTCTCTTTCTCCCATGGATGTAACCTGGCCTATTAAGAATCACCAACACTTCCCACCTGATCTGTTGTGGCCTCAGAAATAATGCAGAATGGTGTCCCTTGCATTTACTGACATTAAGCTGACTGGGTTTATCCTTGCATCTTTTTTAATGGCATGTTGTCCTCCAGCACTATACAAGAAAGTCTCAACAAACTCAGATCCATACAAGCTGACATAGTAATGTATCTATTTTAAGTTCAGCCAATCTTTTAAATATCTACTTTTTAAAGTTGTAAATAATTATTAACTAATAATTTTGGTCTGCACAACATCAAGGTCCGAAGGGCCTGTAGTGTGCTGTAATGTACTATTATAATATCTTCACTATCTTTTCTCTTACAGTCATTTTTTTTTTAGGTTAATTACAGCTTTATTTAAAAATTACTAGTCATTATTTTTTCCTTCCCATGCATTTCAAATAAGTGTATGATTCCACCAATTGCGATCACACCTTATTTGCTAAAATCAATGCATGGGCCGTGGGATAGGTGTTCACAGGTCAATCAAATGCAAGCAGATTTGTCACTGTTTTACTATATCTAATTACTGAATGCACTTTTGAAACCAGAACCAATAATTGATCATCAAAAGTAACAGTAGTAAATTGTCTTTTCCTCTGCACTTTGTAACATCACAGCCAATTGTTTTGCTTTGCTCTAATTCGTTTAAATTACTTGCAAACTTAGAATACCATGAGGTTAAACCTGGTGAGCAACAAGAAGAACTGGGCAGAGTAGTTTGTACCAAGGTGAAATATGGAAAGGATCTGTGAACAAGTAATTTTATAACTGTCAAAAATTCATAAGACTTGTCTTGAACAATGTCAATCACTTTCAATGCAAGAAAATAACCTGCAGGCCTTAATTTTTAACTTTATTATAAAGCTATTCTAAAATTACTTTCCAGAAAAAGTATTTACCTACTATATTGAATAACATCCAGTGTCTGCCACATGCTCATTTGATAAATTGAAGTCATATATTTTATTATTGTGTTCACTCAGTTCCCAAAGCACATTGAAAATTTAACGATTTATACCATTGGGCATTCTTGTCTCTGAAGTAACATCAGTTGATATTATTCTTTTGCAGTCAGAGGCAGAGGGATTTTCTCATTTCCACTTGTACGTCTGTGCTGCTTTCCTCATCAAGTGGAGAAAAGAAATTTTGGAAGAAGATGACTTCCAAGTAAGTAATTAAAGTCTGTTCAAGCTCCACTATATATGGAATGTTCTTGTGCGGCCTCTTCACCTGCTTATTTATTGACGGTCAGGAATCTGCTTAAAACTATTTTAGACACTGTAATCAAAATTCACATAAAACCTGTTGCGGCCAATGGATTGAAATTGTTACGGAGTCCAGAGGACCCAAAAAACCAGGAGCAAAAGATATGCACCACAACACAGAGTTACTTAAACAGAAGTAGTTTTTAATTATATTTGAACAAGAAAACAGACTTTAACTTATTACTTAATCTACTTGCTTAACCTACCTAACCTACGTAATCCCCCCCCTCCTAATATTAAGCTTAGGTGTGTGTAAGATGAGAAAAGTTCTTTGGATCACAGTCCAATCTCACTGGTTGCAGGCAATTCTTGGACTGTGCACAGAAGTTAGCATTAACAAAGTTCACCAGTCTTTGGTGCTCAACAGGCAAATGGTTTCCACTCAGGAGGGCTCTTTTTCATTTTCAGAGAGAGATTCTTCCAGAACATCGGCAACTGATTCCTTCTCAATTGCTGATGAAACTTGCCTTCTTCAGGGTTCTCCAGATGATCCTCTCACCTTTCAGATAGCCAGCCTTCTCCTTTGACTAGACAGTCTTCCAAACATTTGCCAGCTTGTCCTTCTAGAACTGATTTCTGTCTCCTCCCTCTCTGAGAGCCAAACTGTTCTCCCGCTGCTTGCAAAGATCACATGTTCCCAGGAAAGCTGTATGTTGATACTTTGTTGCCTCTTGCAAAAAGCACTCTGCAAAAGTCCTGCAAATATTCTGTTCATTAAAATGTGTGTGTGCCTGGTGCTCTAACAATTCCTCCCAAACCACCTCTAAATACTCTGTCACAATGTGTTAGTCTTGACCTCATATTATAAGTGTCACTTAGAATTAGAAATGTATGAAGATACTTTAGAAAATTGTTTGGCCTGATGTTTCAATGCAGGATTCACTTTTATACTGCATGAATGGGATTCTGACCTATTGAGTGAAAGCAAAAAATAATCCCATTCAAGCGAAAATGGAAATATTGCCTCTATTTTCAGCTACCCAGCCAACATCTTGAAATTAATTTGAAATATTTCATGAGGTCATTACCACTGTTGGTTGGACATGCAGGGTGCAAATTTGCTGCTATTTTTTCTGTCTAATAGAAACTGTATTTCAAAACTTCTGTGGGATGCTTTGAAATGTCCTGATGTTGTTGAAATCCAAATTTTTTTTTTTGTTCATGCAATGTGGATTCTGCTCAATATTTTCAGCGAAATTAATTTGAATGATTTTATATTTCTCCCTACATATTAAAAAAAAGATTGCAGACGAGGATACTGGCTACATCAGATTTCAACGCAGCGACACTAACACATTAGCGTGTCCATTTTTAAAGTCAATGCAAAATACTAGTTCATTCATTATCTTCTTGTGCTTTTAATGTGAAACCAGTTAATCATACCAGATTACTTGTAGTGTACTTAGGAAAAGAAAGAGCAGTATCGTGTATGATTTGGCTTAGTGTTTGTTGCAATCCAAATAAATGTCTATGAAGAGATACCTTGGTCTCATTTTTTTTTCCACAATGTAAGAACTCAACTAATGTTATTGATAATTATTACATAGTATCCATTAATAAATATTTGCATTAAAATTCTGAATTAATAATTGTGTTCCATCGCAATGTTACCATTCTTATTAGTTTTGTGGTTTCTGCATATGTGCAGTCGACATGATCACCGTCATCAACATCTTTTTTTTTGCATTTTTATTAGTATTAATGAGGTGTTTCCTTAAATTTTGAGGAAACTACTGAGTTTCAACTGAGTTAAAAAAAAATGCTCCTTGAATTCAAGATTAATCAACATAAATATCTTTTATATTGTCACATACACCAGTCAAAAAAAGTTACTGCAAACAAAATTCTGGAAGTCAGTCTCACTACATCCCATAGATTGACATTTACAACTGGAAGCACAGACAAGGAAAGATTCATATCATATGCATTTTCAGTCATTTCTACCTAAATTATCAATAAAGAAGTCAATCATTTAAGATGCCACAAACATTGTAAATAAAGCTCAAAGATTTACGGATGTCAGGTGAAAACTCAACACGACTATAACGCTGCGAGTCCTTGACATTATTTAAAAGCAAGCTGGTTGTTAAAGGATTTGTCAGAGTATAGACAAGTTGGAAATATGAGCAGAAAAGTGGCAGATAAATTTAATCTGGTTAAGTGTGAGGTGTTGCACTTTGGAAGGTCAAATAATGGAGGAAAGGAGATTTACAAGGCAAGCTTTTTTAAACATTAAGTGGTCGGTGCCTGGAATTGTGCTGCCAAGGAAAGTAGTGGAAGCAGAATTGATAGCTACATTTAAGAGGCATTTGGGCAAGTGCATGTAAGGGAAGGAAATGGGGGGTGGGTGGGGGGAGGAATGGAAGGTTGCTAAAATTATGAATTTTGATATGCTGCATAAAAGTTATTAGTCTGGTGACTGCTCATTCTGCCCCTGGTTATCTGATTTCCCCCACAAGGGCATTTAAACTGGGCATCTTTACAGAGAAGCTCCAATTCTGAGGGATCACCATTGAATAGACTTTTGAAAGTTTAAGACCAGATACTTTGCAAATATATTCTTTGCTACTTTCCACAAATGTCCTTTCTGGACCAGATGACAGTTCCCCCCCCCCCCCCCCAACTTCAAGTACAGCCGGGATTTATTGGATTACTTGTTCTTAATTTTTGCCTCATCCAGAATCTCAGTAACATCTTCCTTTGCTGGGTCACTAGCACCATTAAACTCCTTAGTAAAGACTGACGTAAAGAACTAATTTAGAACATTGGCATTCCTCCATGACTAGGTCTTTGATTGGCCCCACCTCTTCTCTTTCTATAATATTCCTGTTCCCATGCTGACAGAAAAATATGGATTACCTTTTATGTACACTACACGAGAGTGCTGGAGCTCAGTAGGTCATGCAGCATCTCAAGGAAGTAAAGCGTAACCAACAAGGTAGAACCAAAAGGGAAGTAAAGCGTAACCAACAAGATAGAACCAAAAAGCAGACAGGCATCTAAATGAAAAGGTAGGAGGTGGAGAACTGGCCAATGGGTCATAGGTGGATATAGGTGGGAGGGAAGAAGAGGAAGAAAAGCTGAGAAGTGATAGGGGGTGCATCCTTCTGAATGGAAAGGGAAGTTTATGTTTGCCCTAGGCATTCCTCCTGCTCCCTCTTTGCCATCCATTTCATTTTAATTCCTTCTAAATGCCTGCAGTGAGCCTAGTCTCATATCATGTATGCTCTTTGATTTTTCTCCCCTGATATTTCTAGCTCACATCCCTCTGGGTATCCAGGAGCCTCTGGCTGTAATTCCACTCCTCTTCTCCCTCATTTGAATAAACCTATCATTTGGTTTAAGCTCTTCCATCTTAAAGATCTCTTACTGTTTAATTATATGATTGCCTGACTTGCTTTGATGCCAATTTATTTTTATTTCATTGAAACTGGCCCATGTCCAGTTGACCATCTCGACTGGAATTTTTGATATCTTTTCCAAACATACAACTCCTATTATTGTAATTCCTGTTTCTTTGCTTATTTTCCTGAACAATGTCAGATAATTAATTTGCACATGGGCTCAGAAATGCAATGATCAAGATACCCTGCTTCAGGTTTTGGCTCGAAATGTTGACTGTCAGTTCCCCCCTAGAGACTGCCTGACCTTTTAAGTTCCTCCAGCAATTTATTTTGCCCTAGGTTCCACATCTATTATCTCTTGAGTCTCTACAATTACTATTAAATTTCTTACTTCTCTATTTACTTGCAACATTTTGTTTTCCGTTCTCTGGCTCTTCGTAGACATTGCTGCTTCGAGAAGTTGGGGCAGGAACATGTTTTTCATCAGAGGCAGAGAGATTCTTGTTCAAACTCTTTCTCAGTCTTCCATGCTTCTTTGACTCTCCGGAGGTTTATTACCTTCCCCTTTTTATTCACCAAAGTTCTGCCTCCCATGCTCTTTATTTTAATCTTATGAGGTCTCTGTTCAGCAAGGCTTCCCTCTAAACTCATGAATAATCTGTCTCCTCTGCACTTTTTACTAGCTGGGATTATGTTTCTCATGCATTGTTTTAATTTTCATCTTTCAAACTGTTCTCTCTGGTGCATGATGCCAGTGTCTGAGAGGATTACTGCAGACATCAGGACATGTGGCACCTTGTTCTGCTGTGCGAAGGGGTTCAGACAATTGCAAGGATAAAAGGCACAAAGATCAACTGTTTCTGCGGCTAATAAATCAAAATGAAGTCCGGGAATAGGGTGAAAAGTGATGCAGAAAAGAGATTGAATAAAATCCTACAGTCAGCTTGAATGGTCTACCTGCCATTGTTAGCCAAATGTTCCATAGTAATTGCTCCAGTAATGACCATGGTTTGGTTTCTTTTTTAGTGCTACCTGAACTGTGATACGTTGAGAATCTTAGTTTTATGTGCTATCTGAGCATCATTTAAAAAAAGTCACTAGGCTCTGGTCACAGGAAACAAAATGGTAACAATGAAGTAAAATAGTCAATATGAGTTTCCAGCATTTAAAAATGACAGGCAAATTCATTCACAGCAAATATCTGCCGTTCGACGAACCACTCGATCCTCAGCAAGTGAATGCGAATTCAGCATAAACAGTTGCTCATTGACTCTAGCCATAGTTGCAGTAAGAATGGCTTCCTTTCCATTGTCCTGGTATCCAAAGCAGAATCCTCTCTCTCTGTAGAACCTACTGGGCTTGATAATGTTCCTTTGTCATTTTGCTCTTGGTTGCTTTGGTTGTGCAATCCCTCCTCCGACAAAAGGAAGAGAAATACGCCAGTGACCATCTTACAATGAGAGGTGGTGAAATGCCTCCTTCTTCCTCATTCCCTTCCCTCCACCTCCTTCCCAAGGATGAACAACTGGAAGTTTGTGTAACATGTAGGGCTTGAAATATTTGTAACGGTGAAGGGCGAGAGGTTATGTGAATGTTAGGTGAGTCATAATTTTCAGAGATTGTTAGTATGTGTATGATAGAGGTGGATTGCATGGTGTATTGAATGAATGAATGAAAATCTATTTTCACGTATTTAAGGGCAAGGTACAGATGTATTACCCTTCGCCCGGACCGGGGCCGGGGCCGCCGCTGCTCTCCCTGTGCCCGGACTGGGGCCGCCGCCTCCCCCTTGCTCCTGCCCGTATCGGGGCCGCCGCCGTCTACCCTTCGCCCGGACCGGGGCCGGGGCCGCCGCTGCTCTCCCTGTGCCCGGACTGGGGCCGCCGCCTCCCCCTTGCTCCTGCCCGTATCAAAGCCTTCGACACCGTGAGCAGGAAAGGGCTTTGGAAAATACTAGAGCGCATCGGATGTCCCCCAAAGTTCCTCAACATGATTATCCAACTGCACGAAAACCAACAAGGTCGGGTCAGATACAGCAATGAGCTCTCTGAACCCTTCTCCATTAACAATGGCGTGAAGCAAGGCTGTGTTCTCGCACCAACCCTCTTTTCAATCTTCTTCAGCATGATGCTGAACCAAGCCATGAAAGACCCCAACAATGAAGACGTTGTTTACATCCGGTACCGCACGGATGGCAGTCTCTTCAATCTGAGGCGCCTGCAAGCTCACACCAAGACACAAGAGAAACTTGTCCGTGAACTACTCTTTGCAGATGATGCCGCTTTAGTTGCCCATTCAGAGCCAGCTCTTCAGCGCTTGACGTCCTGCTTTGCGGAAACTGCCAAAATGTTTGGCCTGGAAGTCAGCCTGAAGAAAACTGAGGTCCTCCATCAGCCAGCTCCCCACCATGACTACCAGCCCCCCCACATCTCCATCGGGCACACAAAACTCAAAACGGTCAACCAGTTTACCTATCTCGGCTGCACCATTTCATCAGATGCAAGGATCGACAATGAGATAGACAACAGACTCGCCAAGGCAAATAGCGCCTTTGGAAGACTACACAAAAGAGTCTGGAAAAACAACCAACTGAAAAACCTCACAAAGATAAGCGTATACAGAGCCGTTGTCATACCCACACTCCTGTTCGGCTCCGAATCATGGGTCCTCTACCGGCACCACCTACGGCTCCTAGAACGCTTCCACCAGCGTTGTCTCCGCTCCATCCTCAACATCCATTGGAGCGCTCACACCCCTAACGTCGAGGTACTCGAGATGGCAGAGGTCGACAGCATCGAGTCCACGCTGCTGAAGATCCAGCTGCGCTGGATGGGTCACGTCTCCAGAATGGAGGACCATCGCCTTCCCAAGATCGTATTATATGGCGAGCTCTCCACTGGCCACCGTGACAGAGGTGCACCAAAGAAAAGGTACAAGGACTGCCTAAAGAAATCTCTTGGTGCCTGCCACATTGACCACCGCCAGTGGGCTGATAACGCCTCAAACCGTGCATCTTGGCGCCTCACAGTTTGGCGGGCAGCAGCCTCCTTTGAAGAAGACCGCAGAGCCCACCTCACTGACAAAAGGCAAAGGAGGAAAAACCCAACACCCAACCCCAACCAACCAATTTTCCCTTGCAACCGCTGCAATCGTGTCTGCCTGTCCCGCATCGGACTGGTCAGCCACAAACGAGCCTGCAGCTGACGTGGACTTTTTACCCCCTCCATAAATCTTCGTCCGCGAAGCCAAGCCAAAGAAAGACAGATGTATTAAAAGCCAGTTACATAAAACATAGAATTTTAGTATAATTTACATATAAGACACCACAAAGAGAAAAAAACCCATAATAAATATAAGAAGAAAAAAGAAAAGCAATAAAAATATTTTCTCTTGGCCAGCAGTGCAAAAACGTGTGTGTTAATAGGGAAAACAGCAGGTCTCACAGCTTCCATAGGAGGTAAAGATATATAACCTTCTTTTCAGGCTTGAGCCCTTCTTCAAAGTTCATAGGGTAGACAGATCTTTGGTAGTCTTATTCAAGAGATGAGGTAAATCAGTGATGTATTTGTCAGGAAGAGGGATTTAATGATCAATGCACACGAGGCGAACAAAGATACAGCATCCATGTTCTTGGGCATTGACTCCTGAAAATGACATTGTTTCCTCCTCCACCCAAAGTCTTGACTATTTATGTAGAAAATCTTTCTTTCGTGTTACTGGCAACGTAAATTACTTTTCATTCTGTTTGCAGTCCCGGCCATTATATTTGTATCATGTATTGATTACATTTAATAGAATATTGTGAGACTGCTTTGTATTGTGATTGTATCACAAACAATTTAAAATATTGTCATATAATTTGAAGGTAACCCCTATACCAGTCAATAGAACAGTCATGCACTGTTGAATTTTCTGTCAAAAACAACTATCCTGATCAAACACTAAATCCCAGAAGCTTGTATTTTAGAATCTTTCCAGTCGTACAGATTTCATTTTCACTGCTGTTGGTTGGTAAACAATTACAATTAAATGACTAATCCTTTCGTAGTATGATTGTCAAAGATTTGGAATAAATTAAATCAGTTTTACATGGTGTTTTATTTTAATATTTTGAGAGTTTGGAATTCAGCATATTAATTTCCAAGAACACCAGACAGTCAATAGATATGATTTCAAATTAAACCATGTTCAAGACATCTTCATGTATAGTTCAATGTGTGTTTTAATACTAATCTGCATTGTTTCATGCCTGAACCATTCAGGATTATTCTTTGGCCACAGTAGCCAGAGGTCATTAAAATTAATGACTGTGAATTTCCAGTTGGTTTCAAGCAAGTCAAGTCACGTTTATTTGTCGTTCATCCCATAAACCTTGTTGGGTACAGTGAAAACTGAGATAGCGTTTCTCCGGACTGTGGAGCTGGTTATTTACATGGATTAATGACCTCGGAAACAATTTTTTAAATAAATAACATAAGGTTTGAGTGTTTATTAAAGATTATGAGTGTCAGGGACATTTAAAACCATTCAACTTCACAATGTAAATTACACCCTTAACAGCCTGTCAAGAAGTAACCAGTTCTTAAAACATTTCTGCTTTCTGGATGTGACAATCAGAATGATCTTTCCAATCTGTTAGGAATCAGACACAAAGACCCACTCCAATTGGAGCAAGGTTCAAAAACAAGAAAGCTTGGACAACTCAGTATTCAGCCTATTTTTTCCCTTTCCGTATTATGCTAATACTGACAATACCCACAAAAATATTGGGTAGAGAGACAAATATTAAACCCTGTCTTTCAATAAAATTCTCATAAACTGGATATTCCATCCAACACTAATAATTATTCTATGCATACAGCACAGTAGCAGGCCCTTCTGGCCCATGCTTCCCAAATTCACAAATTAGCCTATCAACCCCATACGTTTTATTTTTGGAAGGTGGGAGGAAACAGGAGCACCTGGGAGAAACCCACGTAGACACGGGGAGAAGGTACCAATTCCTTGTGCTGTCATAGTGTTGCACTAACCACTACGCTCACAATGACCCCCAACAGAAAGGAACATGAACAAACATAATTCTGATCTTTGTGGAAGTAGTAGTTGTTCACTTCACCCTGCTGGCAATCTAGTGAAACAAGTGAATCGTATATCGCATGGGATAACTGAAGTAAGGAATATGAGCGCTAACTGTGCATTACATAAATCATGGGTCCTCTACCGGGATCACCTACGGCTCCTAGAACGCTTCCACCAGCGTTGTCTCCGCTCCATCCTCAACATTCATTGGAGCGCTTTCATCCCTAACGTCGAAGTACTCGAGATGGCAGAGGTTGACAGCATCGAGTCCACGCTGCTGAAGATCCAGCTGCGCTGGGTGGGTCACGTCTCCAGAATGGAGGGCCATCGCCTTCCCAAGATCGTATTATATGGCGAGCTCTCCACTGGCCACCGTGACAGAGGTGCACCAAAGAAAAGGTACAAGGACTGCCTAAAGAAATCTCTTGGTGCCTGCCACATTGACCACCACCAGTGGGCTGATATCACCTCAAACCGTGCATCTTGGCGCCTCACAGTTCGGCGGGCATCAACCTCCTTTGAAGAAGACCGCAGAGCCCACCTCACTGACAAAAGGCAAAGGAGGAAAAACCCAACACCCAACCCCAACCCACCAATTTTCCCCTGCAACCGCTGCAACCGTGTCTGCCTGTCCCGCATCGGACTTGTCAGCCATCAACGAGCCTGCAGCTGACGTGGACATTTTACCCCCTCCATAAATCTTCGTCCACGAAGCCAAGCCAAAGAAGAAAGAAAAGAAAAAAGATGCATTAGAAAATCTTACCAAGCAAATGACAAAATTAATAAACCTCCTCCTGAAAAGAAAAACCAAAAGCATTTCTATGAGGGGAAAAAAAGAGAGTAATCTCAAGAGATCCTGTTTGAAGAAAATAAAAGGCTATTTTCTAAACAGGTGGTCCCTTTGATGAAAGGAAATTAGTTGAACATTCTGCCTGATGTACTGCAATTGTCCAGCTTGATAAAATCACATGACAAAACTAATATTGCATTGTCTGCTTCCCCCTAATGTAACAATAAACTGAGTTAATCTAAATAATTATCTGACAGCTTGACATAGTAAGCCGTTTCAACTCCACAAACAGGGAAAAAAAAATCTGTAAAACTTTGAGGGCAATACTAAACTTTAGGAGTATGATTTGTTCTGCTGACTTCTCCTTCAGTCAAACAACACAATCAATAGTGAGCAGTTAATTGGGTGGGCTTATTTATTTTACACTTATTGACTTGTGGGATGAGAACATCATTGACAAAGCTCAATGTGTATTGCCCTTCCTCATTTGCTCGTGGCAACCCACTCTGTTGACATGCTACCGACCTTCTGTTGAGGGTTCTCTTGCAATGTTCATTATTTGTAAATTTGGAATTCAGACCAAGCAATATTGAAGGATTGGTGATATCTCCACTTAAATGGTTCTGTGTACGTGAAGTGCCAGTCAATGAAGTAGATGTGGTTAAACAATAATCATGGCTTTTATTAGCAGAAACTCATGGTACAATAATGAAAGACAATAGGTTCAGACACAGTTATATCCAAGGGGAGTGTCCTTAACAGTAGAGATAATGCATAGCCAATGCTGGAACAGCAAGGCTCACCAGAGGGGAGACATTCACCACAGCAGGTTGATTGCATTCTCATCTCCTTGGAACCCCCGCATTATTGTTAATGAAGATCACCGATTTCCAGTGCGCTGAGTACTTTTAGTGTGGGGGAGCTAAAGTTTTCCTCTTGAATCCTATTGATTTCATTTTTGCCACATTTCTGCCAGATGTATATCTCTGAAGGACAATAGAGAGCCAGATATAGACGTTTTTTGGTTCCCATAACTTTGAATCCAGATTATTTAAATTCTGTATCTGCTGAGGTGAGGTATGAACTCCTAATTGTACATCCAGTCATTTAGTAATTCGATCGCTAAGCTCCATTATTCAACACGTAAGTATCAGTGTCTTCAATTTACCTGTCTCCCCTCACAGTCTTGAAAGAAAGAGACTGTAGGGTGAAAAATGCTACACCACCAGGAAATTAAAACTGATGAGTCTAGTATCAAGAAATGGGAAAATGCCAGAGGATAAAGGATGAGGTAGCAGAACACTTGGAAAATATCAACTGACCAACTTCGATTTCTAGAAGAAAATTTATGTTTAATTAGCCTAGAATATTTGAGGATTCAATCTTAGAACAGATGAAAGGAGAAAAAAGTGGACAAGGTGTATTTGAATTTTCAAAATGCCTTTGAGAAACCCTCACATGAAAAGTTAAGGGAATAAATTAAAGTACTCTACTTGGTATTGGGGTAATGTATTAGCATGGATTTTAACTTGGTTGACTGACAAAAATAGGAATAATAAGATTATTTTTCCAGGTGACAGAGAGAAACTAGTGGAGTTCTACAGGGATCAATGCATGGATCTCAGCTGGACAATTGATTGGAATGACGGAACAAAATGTAATATTTCCAATTGAAAAAAAAACACAAATGCTGGGGGATCTCAGCAGGTCTCACAGTATCTAGAGGAGGTAAAGTTATGTTATCAATGTTTAGGGCCTGATCTCTTCCTCAAAGTGACACAAAACTTGTGACTTGTGAAGAGGATGCCAAGAAGCTTCAAGGCAACTTAGATGGCGTGAATGGATTTTAAAAAAACTTGGCAGATTCAGTTTAATATGCATAAGTTTATCCATCAGTAGGAAAAGCAAAAAGGTGTATTATTTAAGTGGAATTTGATTGAGAAATATTGATGAATTGAGACATGGGTGCTTTTCGTACCCCATTTATGAGAAGCAAATATTCAAGGGCAGCTGGCAGTTAAAAAGGCAAATGGTATGTTGGTTTTTGTAGCAAGAGAATTTGAATGCAGGAGTAAAGATATCTTTAATTATACAGGCTGTGGGTAAGACTGCCAAAAGAATTGTGTGCTGACCAATAAATAACAAAATGTACAAATTTAAATGCAGACATGGATCCATATGAAAAACAGATATAATATGCAATCCAAAACAGATTAATATTATTCATAAAGGGGTCCCTTGGATAAAATAATTATTCATGAGCATTAAAATGGATGACCCCAGGGTCTGATGGGAAATATCCCAGGTAATTGAAAGAGGCAAACAACGAGATTTCTGGGGCCTTACTAGCAACAGATGAGGTCTGAGAGACTAGAGAGTAACCAATGTTGTCCTATTCTTCAAGAAGGGAAATAGGAATAACCTAGGAAAGTAGTAGGAAAGCTATTGGAGGGGATAGTTAAGGATAGAAGTTACATGCATTTGGAAATGAATGCAGACCGGAGATTGCAGATGCTGGAATCTGAAACCAAATGCAGTCTGCTGGAGAAACTCAGCAGGCCAAACGGCATCAGAAAGAATGGGCTGAGCCGTTCGTTATGACGGGAAATGCAGAGAGAAGCATACCTGATTCAGGACAGTCAGGGGCAGGTCATGTCTTACAAGCTTGATCAACTTTTAAGGAGATAATGAAAATGATTGATGAGGGCAGAGGATGTTGTCTACGTGGATATTACTAAAGCCATCAGAAGGTGAAGATGGATGGTGAATTAATAGTTTGGTTTCACAATTGGAAGATGAAGGGTTGTGGAAGAATTTTATTGACTCAAGGGTCAGGAGTATTCTGCACAGTTTGGTGCTGGGATGAAAATATAGATGGGCGTGTTGGTAAATTTGCAGATGACAAACATTAATAGACTTAAAGGGATATCAAAGGATACAGGAGGATATAGATCATTAACAGATATGGGCATTATGGAGAGCAATCTGAACAAGTGTGAGGTCAAATTTAATGGGAAAATGTACAGTTAATGGCAGGTCCCTCAACAGCATCTATATACAAATGGAACTGGAGAACCAAATCCATACTTCTCTCAGAGATCTACAAGTCATTTGAATGATAAAGAAGCTATACAGCATGCTTGCCTTCATTGAGTACAAGAGTAATGAAGTCATGTTGTGGCCATATAAAACTTTAATTCAGCTTTTTTTCACACAAAGAGTAAGTTGCAGGTGCCTGGAACAGGCTATCAAGGTACTAGTGGAAGCAGATACAATTAGGAACATTTAAGAGGCGATTAGATAGACATATCTAATATATGCAGAGAATGGGGGGAGGGGGGGTATGGATCATGTGAAGGCAGAAGAGATTCAGTTTAATTTGAGATTGTGTTTGACACAGACATCATAAATCGAAGTGCCTACTCTATGGTGATGGATGATGTTAACACTGCTCTCAGCAATCAAAGAATCTAATTCTAATCCAATTGACAATTGATATTTTTGAAACAATATCTTACGTGAATCTCCGCTTCACGAGTACTTTATGTCAGTATAGTGTGTTTTAAAAAATAAATTCCCAGTAATTGTACACAATGACAAAATGAGATATTTCAGAGCTTTAAACTTGCAATTCACCATACATGATGCACTATTTCTTGCGGAATTATGCAGGTGTCAGGTTACAGATGCATGCTAAATTGCCCGTATCATGATCTGTAACTTGATATGAATATTAGGAATTAATTAATATATAGTCATCCAATCAAAGTGTGTGTTTGTAGTTTTGAGCCTTGCAGTATAAATGCTCTCCTCGGCTCATATTTAATTCTAATTTTATTGTTTAGTGCCTCATTGGTTATGTTTTTTTTCCATACTTAAATAGTTAAATTGAGTGGATAATTTTGAAAGCCTCCGCAATGATTTCTCCTGGAGTAGCATCTAAAGGACAAGGATGACTCTTCACTACCTTATTGGAAAAAGTAAAGCATATGAAGAATGGTCAAAGTATCAGTTCTCAGCAGGTTCAACACCAAGGGGGGGCGGGGGGGGGGGGCATCTGTAGCCATTCCCCACCCCCCACAGTCACGGTCATCCCTGGCCGTCAGACCCGGCCCCCATTTCCTCCCGCATCAGTAACGTCTAGGTTGATGCATGCTAGTGATTTTCAACATGCCCCTGGCCACATCACTAGCGTGCATTAAGCATCAATAGAGTCTAGTGACGCTTTAAGTAATAAAAAGAGCGCCCTTGCGTCCCACATCGGAGGGCGGATGGGGTTAACGACAGGTGGGTCCCAGCTAGCCCCCCCACCCTCCTATAGACAGGTTGAACCCTGCTCGCACCACCCACCACCCTGCCAATAGGTAGGTCGCTGCTAGCACCCTCCTCCCCTGCTAAATGAGTACCCCTCTAACTCACTAGTGCTCCCCTCTAAAATGCATCTGGTGCCGACCCTGGTTCCAAGCCTGCCATGGACATTCATACTTCTCCAACAACAAATTTGACCAGGAAATTGAATCCTGGCCAATTTTCCTTTCCAACTCGGGTTAGGATATTTCCCAAAATAAATCATGGATTAAATTTGCTTCATTCTCAATCTACAACAGTAAATTCATCCTAAAAGGAACTTGATAAACCATCTTTAACCAAAGAACTGCAGGTCCCATATTTGTTTCAGAAGGAAAAGATGATTTTTTTTTAGTGTGAACTGCTGGAAAATAGCAAATGAAGCAGATTCAGCAAAGGAAAATCTGCTCGATTAGCAATCTTTGCATCAATAGAATTCAACAACACTTTTGACTTATTTGTGCATGAATTTCTTTCTTTGAGTTGTAATGGCACATTGCACGTTGAGGCAGAATTGTTAGTACTTCTGCCTGTGTTGTCAGAGTCCCATTTACAGACTTGAGCACAAAGATTTAAGATTACCTTCCCAATGCAATTTTGAAGGAATCTTTTCATCACTGCATAGTTGCGTCTTGTTAAATCGTGGGATGTCTGCTGCCTTGGGTAGATGTGCAGAATTCCATGGGACCACAAGAAGCAAATGAGAACCATGACTGTTCAGGCCACTGCATCTTTTAACATAACGTGGGGTGGCTCGGTTAGCGCAATGCTGTCGCAGTGCTATTGACCAGGACTGGGGTTGAAATCCAGCATTGTCTTTAAGGGGTTTTCTCCAGGTGTTCCAGTATCCTCCCACCCTTTAAAACATACTGGAGTTGTAGGTCAATTGGGCAACACGGGCTCGTGGGCCGAAAGGGCCTGTTACCTTGGTGTATTTCTAAATTGAAACATTTAAATTTAGAACTAACAAAATGATCTTGTCATATCTTGTTTTGTTTGTAAGAGTTTGTTGTGTATAATTAGCTTCTGTATTTTTTTTAACTTGTCTGGTGGTGTCACAGCACAAGTACGTTGTTGGACTTTGGGATAATCTGATAAAATAGCATTATGTAAATTCAAGTCTTTCTCTCTGTGAAAGGCTACGATTGAAGCTTAATTAGGTTGGCGATTCAGGGCAAAAGTTTAGAAACTGGATAATTAATAGGAAGAATGCAAGAATGAATTTGGAATTATGTGAAAATGACAAGATAGATTTTAAGAAACACACCATTTTTCGTTAACGTTAAGTCAAATTACATTTATTGACATCTGATTGTACAAGTACAATTCGATGAAAACAATGTTCTCCAGGCCTTGATGCAAAGCATGCAGACACACAACCAAACAACACACAAACAGACAAAAAATACATATGCAGGACAAGTATTTTATCTATTCAAAAAGGAAAATGTGTATACAAAATAGAGAAATGTCAAATACAGAAAAAAAAATATTCAGTAATAAATAATGTGCCAAGTTAGAGTCCCTGAGTCTGTTGTTATGGAGTCTGATGTTGGAGGGATACCACTGTTCCTGAACCTGGTGGTACGAGCCTTGTGGCGCTTATACCTTTTTGTTGATGGCAGCAGCAAGAATGGAGCATATCCTGAGTAGTGTGGATCCTTGATGATCGGTACTGCTGCTCTCCAAAGGCAGTGCTCCATGTTGATGTTCTCAACAGTGGGGATGAGTTTTTCCTGCATTATACTAGACTGTGTCCAATAACTTTTGCAGGGCTTTCCGCCCCAATACCAGGCCACATTCCCGCAGGTCAGCCCACTTTCCAATACCTGTTGGTGTTTAAGAATATGGTCAAAATCTGGAACACTTGGGGAAACCCACACTGTCACAGGGAGTTCACACAAAAATAAGGATGGGGACAGACTCTTGTTTTCCTTTTGTAAATAATTTATAGTGAATAAAATCTATTTATGGTGAAAGAAAACATTCTCGTCCATTTTTAGATGGCTGATATATATATATATATATATACACACACACACACACACACACACACACCTGTCAGCAATTTGGGGATTTTCTTGCAGCTATTTCACAATATCCTTTACCATTGCATTCAAAATGGGTCATTGTGAATTAATGGTCAAAGGGGCTTGTTGAATCCCATCAAACTTCGACATCTGTACTTTGAAGCTGGCAAGAAAATAGTTCTAATAATCTGTAGGAGGTTTGAGCCCTTAACTCAGATGCAAATCAACTATCTAATATTTATCCTGATAAATTTCCATGTATTTCACACCTCAATAGAACCTCATTCTAATTTGCATTTTAAATATATGCATGAGGTAATAAGCAAATGTCAACATGAAATAATTGAACTATTGATCCTAATAAGATAGTACTAATTTGCCTTGGTTTTGCATGATGAGTCAATTATGTCTCCATTTTCTTGGAATGCATGCTGTGTAAAAAGCTTGGAATGGGAATGAGGGTTGTTACCTACCAGACAGCAGCAATAGAAATTAGCCCAGTGTTATATTTAAAATAATATTTTAAATTATTAATTAACAATTAATATAACACATTATTTAATTTATCGAAACTTATCGACACCATAATTCCCTAACTACGCTTGAGTGTGCGTGCGTGCGTGCGCATAATACCTTTATCACTGCAGCCCAGGCCTAATTCTGGAAAGGCAGTTCAAAGTTCAGTCTCAGAAAATCCAATGTTGACCTGCAGGTTTTGAATCGATGTGACACGCAGGCTTTAGTGGTTCACGTAGTAGGTGAGAGAGACAGGGTGACAGACTGTTTATTAACTTTTAAAATCCTAGTGCTTCCAGAGAAACATTCTTTTCTTTTAGCCACAGTGGGGTTCAACAATTCGCTTCAGAAGTGACTTTTCCTTTGGCCACGATGGGATTCATCAAGTCTCCTTTCAAAGTAACTTTTCCTTTTTTGGGTGACAGAGTGGTATTCTCAGTTCAGACAAATTGTTTATTATCACACGAGGCCACATTCAGCACAGTATCCCTTCAAAAGATGCTTCTCCAAGTGCTGTCTTCTTAAAAATGGCCACTACTCATTCCCCTTTAACATGGGGAAATCAGACAGATTGTCTCTAACCACAAACGAGGCCACTCAGTTCTGTATTACTTCTAAGACCTCTACTCCACAGCACTGCTTCCTTAAAATGGCCACTGAGCAAACTGTGTACTGTGTCTTAAATCTGTTGATCACATGGTCTCTGCACATTGGTTTTCCAGGGCCACTTCCTTTCTCTTCAGATGTATCCAATTTAGGAGTATGCTGTCCTCAGCCTGTCTTTCAGCTCACAGTCAAACTCCAAAGGCTGCAGGGTTTTGTTAAATTTGTTCTCTTAAAGTTACAGTCCCACACAAAAGGAAATTGAACTAAAAATGGGAGCACGTAATAGGGTGCCATTCTCATTTCAACATTTTACCTCCTAGACCCTTAGTCATCTTTACAGAATGCCTGCAGTCTAAACTGAACTGTAGGCATTCTGTGACCAAGAGACTAATGAATACAATGTAGCAATGATGTGTAATACGCATGACATTGCAGCGCACGATTTTCAAATTTGCAGCAAGCAGACATTAAGTTATCAGCATCGGATGCAACATGGAAGTCAGGCATGATACACATAAAGTTTGAAGATTGCTGTACATAGTCGCTGCGAGCATTAAAAGTGCCTCATAATCAACAGCCATTTTCCTCTGTTTGAACGATAGGGTGTCAGACGTGTATGATTCATATCACAGTCGACGTCAACACAGTGGTGCTGTACATCCCACGGTTGATATACATCACGGTTGATGTCCCACCTCTTTGCATACCACTCTGCCAGTATGCTATCTAAACTCATGGTCAGAAACAGAGATTTGCAGTTTTGGTCGTTCCTGGATGAACGTCCACTTCTGGAATGTCGGGAGACTCTTCCTTATGGTAAAATCCCGCAAAGTCTATGTTTAAAAAAAAACATGATTTCTTATTAAAAAAAAACTAAAATTAATTCACATAAAACGTGGAAAAGTTTTGGTGATATTTGTTTAGAAAATTAGGATGATTATCATGTCATTTTCTAAGTCCATACTGAATGATAATGTGCTCAAAACCCTTTGATTGACAGAGTGAGGTGAGATTTTTAAAAAATTAGATATACAGTACAAATCCGATTATCCAAAATAGTTGGGTGTCAGATAAACGTTTTTTCGGAGAACTGGTCATTTTAAAAAAAATGGCCCAATAACAACAGCAAATCACTTGTAGCAGTGTTTAAACAATAAGAAACAACAAGGAAAGGCTTTTAAAGCATTAAAATAATGTTTAATTCTCACCAAAAAAAAAATGCTGGCTGCTTCCGATCACTGACATCTCCCCACTGAGGCCCCACTCCTGCCGGGAGCCCGACCTCCCCGTCAGTTTGGCTCCAAAAAAATTTTTGGGATAAATGAGAATTTCTGATTTGTTTCAGTTATCCTCACTTATCCAAATTTTTTTTAAAATTTGGGTAATTGAGGATTTTGTAGAATCCAATTTCGGATAATTGGAATTGTAGTGAAGTTTTCAATCAAATTGCAGAATCTATGGATTGTTTCTGCAATTCATCCAGTTTCATTTCCTTATCCTTAGCTCTCAATTAAAGGTTTCTTTATCACTTTACTCTTCCCCAAAATTGTGCCAGTTAAAATCATTGGTAAATTGTTCTGCATCTTGATTTTTCAAGTATCCTAAAAAATGGTGAGCATATTATCAAGGAACTTTGGCTAGCATTTCAAATTATGGGTAAATGCAATGCAAAAGTAAAGCACACAGTCACCATCATTATGTGGTCCTCAGAAATGGTTGCATTGGATCTTTCTTTTGCTAGAATTTTTAAATTTAAATTTTTAAATTTAGACATACAGCAAGGTAACAGGCCCTTTTGGCCCACAAGCCCCATGCTGCCCAATTGCACCCAATTGACCTACAACCCCAGTATGTTTTGAATGGTGGGAGGAAACTGGAGCAGCCCAGAGGAAACCCACACCGACACAAAGAGAGCGTACAAGTTCCTTACAGACAGTGCTGGATCCCAACCCCAGACCCGGTCACTGGCTCTGTAATTGCATTGTGCTAACTGCTACACTAACCAAAATAGTGTGCAATTACGCAGGTTTTTGGGACACCGAAATGGCAAGTCATCTTCATTGCCTGATATCACAGTTTATTTATACATAATACATTATTAATGAAGTTACAAAATGTAGGATTATTTTATAAAGCCAGTTTAATGGGCAATGTATTTAAAAAAAAAACCTATTCTTATGTTCAAAAGTGATTGTTTTAGATGAGACCATCTTTGTGTTTGTCTAGATAGTGTCTTTTCCAAACTGACATCTGTGTCCTTCATTTCAAGGGTCTACTGATGTTGCTGCAGAATCTACCCACAATCCACTGGGGTAATGAAGAAGTCGGTCTCCTCCTCGCAGAAGCATACAGGCTCAAGTACATGTTTGCAGATGCACCCAATCACTACAGACGATAAGTGGTTAGCAGAAACATTGAGGAGTGATTTAAAAAAAAACTTTTGTGTTCTTTCAGGTCGAGACAACAGGAGCACTACTGAATAAGACAGTAAAGGTTATGACTACTGTGAAAGTAGTAACTATTTACTTGAAGCTTTTCTTAAGCTATTATTGTATTATATTAAGTTGGAGCAAGACCAAGGTCTTACTCCATGTGCTCTTAATGAAGCCTTGCTAAATCTTTGATACTAGGTTATATATAGTTCTTAATAGAAAAGGATTTAAAAGGCATTATATAGTGTGTTTCTCTATAATAGTTATAATGAATGTGCCCTTAATTTGAACTACTGTGAGCTTGTGTTTAGAAAATTAGCTGAAGCATTTGGGGTTAGTAAGCATAAAGCAGACTAGTTAAATTTTACTCATTCTTAAACTCAGCTGGCATCCAATTCACATTTGTTTTATTGCAATTATTTTAAAGATGTAAATTTCCCTTAAACTTCATTTCAAATTTACTGATTTTTTTGTTGTCAACCAGCCATTTCCAAGAGGGGAAATAATTTACAATACTTTTGATTTCTTCTGATCCTCATTTTTAATAGGCATACTGTTTCCTTTCAATGTAGAATTTGAGGAATTTAGAAAAAAAATCTTGAGATTTTTTTTAAAAAAAAGATCTGCTTTAGGGTGAGCATTAATATATTAAAAAAAGAAGCCAACTGTATTGCCGAATGATGTTGATTTCAATACTGAAGCCATTCAAAATTAAAATGTGTTTCTCAGGTATATCCTTTTCATTTATGTGCCTTTTGACCTACTCTATTTAGGTAAAGTGGAGGAAAGATTGCAATATTTGCTTTGTAAAAAGGTGGATAATGCAAAGGAGGTTCTGAACACATTGATTTTCCTCCAAGAACAAATAATTTCTTATGAATTCCAGAGTTCTAAAAACATTTTTGTGCAACTAAGATATATATGCCTATATTTTTTAAATGTATATAATATATATGAGACCTGAGAAACAGATTTTCCTGTTGATGGCCAATATGGAGCAAAATCTCCGAGGTTAGTTTCTTACCCATTTCCTGACCTCGTCACTGATTTGAGAGACTAATTCCATGGTGTTATCACCAAAAATGTATTCCCATTAACTGGACCGGAAAGGTAAATCACTGTCGCTTTGCTGATTGTTTCCAAGCATTCCCAAGAAATATGGAGAAGAAGTAGGTCAATGAAACTCTGGTTCAGATTGGGATCAATATATTATACTCAAAAGGACTCTGTTTCTGTGAGTGAGGATTCATGGTGCAAATGAACTGTGACTTAACAACATTTTGCAATATAAGGTTGAAATAAACCACTCCTTTTCCTGTTTTTGTAACTAAGAGGCATTGCTGCTTAATAAAACACCTGTAACATTATTTTGATGGCCAGGCATTCATATCATTGATATCAGGCAGTCTTTTTTCCTGGTGCGCTAGGCAACCTCCTGTGGAGAAGCTGTTGGGAATCTGACTTAAAACTTCTGATAACAAGACTGACTCTCCTTACAGTTAGGCACCAAGGTCAGCTGTTTGTACCCTTCATCATTTTCGTTTGGGTTAAGAAAAGCAGCATGTTGCTTGCCTTTGTCTTGCATCATGCTGTGCGGTAGTTCTTTGAGAAAGTTATTTAGAGGCATTATCGGGAAAAAAAGGCCACCGAGAAAAGGTAGAAAAATTATGGCAGTTTTGGAAGCCCACAAATATACTTGATCAAGCTTTACATCATTTTACTTTTGGATTTTCAGTCTTTAATGTGAAAGTGACAGTTTTAGTACTTTTTTATTTAAAGGGAAAATTCTTGAAAACCACTCACCCATAATTTTTATGTTTGTATTTATGTCATTCCGAAAATATGAAATAACAAATGTTAACTTTTTTCATTGAATTCACACAAAACAGGTTCCAGAACATGCTGGAAATATTCACCATGTCAGACAGTATCTGTGGAAGTTGAAAGAGTTCAATAACCTTTCATCAAAATGATCTGATGTGTCCATCAACCTGAAATATTAATTCTGGTTCTGCTTTTTCTTTGTTTTATAATTACTGTGCTTAGAAATTTAGTGAATGGCAGATTATTTCTTGATTAATTCTCTGTGTAAATTCATGTGTATATTTGAGGTCCAAACACCTGATTCTACTTCCATTTTTTTAATAATAGAATGAAGGTAGTTGCTTTCTGGTTAAAGTCAAGCACATGGATCAAAGCACAATTAATTGATATTGTTTAAGTTTAGTAGGTAGTCAAAGTATAGTTTTTTTTTAAAATTCTTCCCCTCCAAATCCAACTTACCTAGGATCCCAGTGCTAGTAATCTTTGAAGTGATTCACCACTATAAGGAGGGCCAAAACAGGCTTCAAACACTCATTGAATAAGAATTAAGTACAAGTTGGCTGCCGTCAGAGGTTAGAAATCACAATTCTGTAGAAATTTAGCAGGTCAAATAGTGAACTTTATATAGCAAAGATAAAGATGTAACCAATGTTTCGGGCTTGAGCCCTTCGTCGAGTTACCTTTACGAAGGGTGCGAGCCTATGTGTGGTTATGTATCATTATTTATGCCACATAAAATACAATGATCTGCTGAGTTTCTCCAGCATTATGTTTTTACTTCAACCATGGTGTCTGTAGACTTTCATGTTTTACTATAGGTTGAAAATATTAAGACAGCTTTAAATACTCTTTCAAATTGTCAAATGAACACACTGTTATAATTGCTGCAGGTGGTTTCACTCCAATATGAACCTGGAGAATATCTAAGTCAGTATTATAATCTTGTACATGATGCTGATCCATTGGTTTTGGGTGAATTTGATTCCCTGGTCAGGAAATGGGGAATGAGGTAGTATTTTAGCATTGAGAAAGGTGCGAGTTCCATGATGAAAAAGTGAGCAGAAACAACATGTAGAACATGTAAATTGCTATATTTTTTTTCAATTGTTCAGGTGTGGTCATGTTCTACCACAATGATATTTGACATCTCGAATTGTAAATATTAGCACAGTGTCTCCAGCTACTCTATGAAAAGACTAGAAACCTGTTGCATGATTTATCAACAGTTTCCTTAGACCTTCTGGATGTAAGTGAATTATAACTGTGACTTTCCACCTTTTCACTGTGTGAGGTTTTAATATGATGTGAGCTATCAAAAGGGCTCAGCTTGTTGTCACTTCCTGTGCAATAGGTCCAAAAAAGTGGGGGTTTTTTTATGTGCATTGTGCAGTCTCAGTTATAGTACTGTACTGAAAAGTACACCATATACGATGTCTCGTTTATAGTTTAACAAAAAAATTGCAGAACCACATAATGTAGCAAGTACATTTGTACTGCAGTGAAAATATTAATATATAAGACCTTTGGACATTACAGTTTCTGAAAAATGCCAAATTTATAAAACATTTTTTTTAAAAAAATGCTTCTGTCGTCAGTGTTATTACGAGGCTTTAAAAATTAAATTCCTGCTCCACATTAGTAAATGGTCTCTTTGACTTTTATTGCATCTGTACATCTTATTTTGTATCTGCAATCAGTGGTGTTCATTTTAACAGATTTGATTTAGGAATTGACCAATAAAAACATTATTACTTCTAATTTAGACATACAGCATGGCTACGGGCCCTTTCGGCCCATGAGCCAGTGCCGCCCAATTAACCCACAAACCCAGTACATTTTTTTGAATGGTGGGAGGTGTGCAGAGCGCCCAAAGGAAACCCACGCAGACACGGGCAGAATGTACAAACTCCTTACAGACAGCGCTGGATTCAAACCCCAGTCACTGGCGCTGTAACACTGTGTTCTGCTAACAGTAACACTAACTGTACTGCCCTGATTTGCCAACATAGATCCATGAAATTCTTATAAACTTAATTAAAGTTTTATGTTCAAAGTAATTGTCACAAACTAGTGTTCATTAAAATGATAGTTTTACAAAAGTAAACAATTTCTTCTGCAAAAGGTGTGCAACCAAATTCAAAATGAGTTTTTTTTTTTCAAAATGCAAATTCATTATTTTGCTCTAAACAAACAAAATAAAATGTCGATTAGTATTGTTAAAAAAAAACCAGATTCTCGTTTGAATATAACATTTGCTTTTCATTACAATGTTATTTGAAGTCACACAAGCATAAGTTCAGTGATTTTTTTTTCAAATGCAATGGGAGACTGTATTCCTGGAACACAGGAGTTCAAGAATGTAGTGGGCGTTCTGCAATCACCATTTTCAGAGATTCCTCTAAACCATTCATAGCTATTCCTTCCTTTTTTATTGTTTCCTCGTTTTGGCATGTTGTCTTCTAAAGATGCTTAATTTCACAATAAAGTTGTCTCCTGATTAACAGTTGCCACTGTGCTGAGAAGAGTTTTTAAGGCAGTTTTGACTTATTCTTCAGTAACACATATCAGTGTTCCTCTTCCCTATGCCACCACATAAATTCATATTCTCGGCCCAAATTATAACCCATGCAAGTACTGATGTGGAAATCTGTTTGTTACATCCAGGTCATTGTCCAATAAATTGTGGTCTGCAGGCTAGAGGCTTTTAATGTTGATAATTATCCCAAATATTTAGGTACTTCAATTCGGTGACCATTATGTACTCTGTGCATTATGGTTTGGAGAGACACTGATTAGTCAGACTATATATATATATCTATATATATATATAGATATATATATATATCTATATATATATCTCTATATTTATCTCTCTATATATATAGAGATATATATGTATGTACAGTCAGATGATAATAAACTTAAACTTAGGTATTCAAGCTGGAGGTAGAGCGGATGGGACTTCATTCTTCTTCATAGGTGCTCCCTTGCGATGGAGGATAACTTGCGCTCACTTTTGCTGGATTCTGAAGAGAGTCATGAAGCCAAAGTGGGCACCAGAAACTCTTTCACATATCAAACAGGAGATGAATGTTGCCAGCAGGATGGATTATATCTGCATAATTTGGTGCATTCCTGACATGTGGACTTCAGGCTCTCAATAACAATGACAGTTCCAACAGCAAATGAGCTACCTGAGTGGTGACAGCATGGAGGTGAAAATATGTTCACCTAAAACTCACTTCAAGAGTAAATGTGAGGCCGGAATTGCTAATCTATGTTACATTCAGACAGTTATCGGGAAGGGCAATGCATTTTTAAAAAAAATTGAATTAATTATATTGATGGAAGTCAAAGGTACTAAATTTAGGAAGTTAAATTTGACAATCTGGGGATACTACAAATTCTGAGGTTGAGCAATGTGTGCACATTGTTTCCACTGTTAAGGGCAAAATAAAATTGGACAGACCCAAGTGTTCAGTTGAAGATGGGACTTCTCTTGCAGTTTGATGTACATGTTTGTTATAATTCTTTTAATTATCATTGTGTTTGTAATCACAGATTCAAAATTGCTTCCTTCTGGTAACCTCAGCCTGCTTCCCAATTTGTCCTTCAAGTAGGTTTTCAGTTGGTGGTATGCAAACATTGTACCGTGAGTTATACCATATTTGCACTTCATTTGTTCAAAAAATAATAATTTATTTCCCAAAAAACAATTTTCTATTCTTTTGATTCCTTTTCTCTCCCATTCACTAAAGGAAAGGTAATCTATTGTGAAGGGGATTAGTTGATTTTGCGTCAATATTAATTTTGGTAGTTGATCATTTGTTTTATTCTTTTCTGCGTGAATCTTCTTCCAAATGTTGAGCAGATGATGCAGTACTGGTGAATTCCCATGTTGCACCAGCTTTTCATCCCACTTATATAGTATATGTTCAGGTACCTTCTCCCCTATTTTATCTAGCTCTAATCTGGTCCAATCTGGTTTTTCCCTTGCTTGATAAAAATCTGACAGGTATTTTAATTGTGCTGCTCTATAATAATTCTTAAAGTTTGGTAGCTGTAAGCCCCCTTGTTTGTACCATTCTGTTAATTTATCTAGCGCTATCCTCGGTTTCCCCCCTTTCCATAAGAATTTCCTTATTATTTTCTTTAGCTCCTTGAAGAATTTCTCTGTTAGGTGAATTGCTGTAAACCCAAACAAAAATGGGAACAAGATCTAAACATAAAGATAAAGAATGAAACATGGGAAAGCTGTGCTCCGGAACTATGAGAAATACAATAAACACGAGGTTACGCATGATACAATATAACTGGTTACACAGGCTATACACCACGCCCCAAAAGTTAAATAAATGGGACCCAACAGTATCAGACAGATGTTTTTGCTGTAAGAAGGAAACGGGAACAACAGTACATGCAATTTGGGCATGTGAGAAAGTGGAAAAGTTTTGGGAAGAACTAAATCAGGTATTAATAAAATCACAAAAAGTAACATACCAAAAAATCCAGAGATCTTTCTTCTAAGTAATATATGAAGTAAAGAACTTGGACTCGATTTGGATGGAGCACAAAAAAGATTTATTATGATAACCTTAGCTGTAGCAAAAAAATGTATTATGTCAACCTGGAAATTAGAAGATAACCTGAGAATACAGCAATGGGTCATAAAAATGAATAAATGTATTCCATTGGAAAAAAATAACATATAATTTAAGAAATAACCTCACATTATTCGAACAAATTTGGGAACCGTACATGGAACACAACAGAGAACTCCTACCGCGGACCTCCACCACCTAAAATGACAGAAGGAGAAGATGACGAAATGAACTGACCCAGTGTGTAAAAGTAGATGACACAAATTTCTTGTTTATTTTCATTGTGTGATGACATTGTTTAATGGGTTTAATGTATCATATGTTGAATGTTGAGTGGGTGGGGAAGGGGGGTGAAGGAGGGGGGGGGAGGGGAGAAAATGACACTGTGTATATTCAAGAGGGAAATGTTTGTGTGTATTTTGGTCAGTATGGTTCATAGTGTGAAAAATTTTAAAAAAATAAAAAAAAAGATGGGACTTCCAGAATTGAAAGCAAAATATTGAAATTGAAACATTATGCTTTGTATTTTAATGTGTTTGACGTGTTCTGGATACAGAAACTGGCAAAATGTATTATCTAATATATCAATGGTCAAGTTTGAAAAAAATCTCTCATGATTAAGTTGATACAGAATGAATACATTCATGTCATATTTCCAAGACCTATAAGTTTAGTGTATATACCACTATTTTTAGCTTTAATCCTGCCAACTATTTATTTATTGGTCCTCATCCCAATGAAAGACTTCTCACTTGATGTATAATATACAGTACAAATCCAAAAATCTAAATGCCATTTAGACCACCTGAAAAGCTGGACTTCTCGAAAACTCTCACCTGAAATACAGACCACCCGAGAATCTGGACTCTCGGCTTTTGTGTGTCTGGACATGCATAAGAACAACAGATGCACAGCGGCAACAAAGTGACCAAATGTAAGTCGTGGAAATTGTAAGGAAAATATTTATTTGTAATTTTGTACTTTGTATTTTATATGAAAAATGTTTTGTTTATAAACTATAAAAATTTACATCTCTATCAAGTCACCTCTCGTCCTCTGCTGCTCCAAGGATCCATTCCCCGATCAGTCTGGATTTTAGGACTTTTACTGTAGTTTAAAATACAGTCTATCATATGGAATCTGAAGTGAACTGGCTTGTTGGATTCTTTGATGGTAGGGTGATAGTGGAGAGTTATTACTCAGATGGGAGACCTGTGACCAGCAATATGCCACACAGATTAATGCTTGATCCACTGTTATTTATCACCTACAGTAAAGATTTGGATGGCACTGTCATTAAAATGATTAGTACATTTGCATATGACACCAAACTTAGTGGTGCAGTAGACGGCGAGGAAGGAGATCTAAGTTTCAAACAAGATCTGGATTAGTTAGGAAAGTGAGCCAAAGAGTAGCAAATGGAATTTGACTCTGACAAGTGTGAGGTGCTGTAATTTGGTATGTCAAAGCAAAGTAGGACTTTCAAAATAAATGGCAGGGGCCTGGAGAGGGTTCTAAAACAGAGTGACCCAGGAGTACGGATGCAAAGTTCCATGAAAGTGGCAACTTGGAAAGACAGAGTGGTGAGGAAAGCATTTGGTGCATGTGACTTCATTGTTAGGGTATTGAGTGCAAAAGTAGGGACTTCACAATACAGCTGTACAAGTTGGTACAACTTAGAGTACTATATATAATTGTGGTCACCCAACTTTAGGAAGATATCAGTCAGTTGGAAGAGGTGTAGAGGAAATCTACTTGGATTAGAGGCTGAGGGCGAGCTTGGATTTCCAGGGTAGATGATTCTATAACTAGAAGGGCGTAGAAATGGAGGTATTTTAGGGACAATTCATTCACTCAGTGGTTGCCCGCACCTTGAATGAGCTGCCAGGGATAATGATAGAACCAGGTACAGTTATCACATCCAAAAAAGGGCAGATAAGTGGAGAGGAAGGGCTTAAAAGGATAGGAACTAAATGCAGGCAAATGGGACTACCTCATACTGTAATCCTGCTTAGCATGGGTAATGTGGGCTGAAAGGCCTTTTTCTGTGCTGTATGACTCTGATTCTACTTTGAAATCAAAATGGAAAATTAATTGACTGATGAAGTATTAAAAGTGCTTTTGCTATCAAACAATATAAAGATGTATTGCAGTTAGCTGTTTCAACAATTTTCTAACAATCTCCAATGTTACATTTGCCCTTTTCTAAATTGTTGCAATCATCTGAATTTGGCATGCAAGTACAGGCCCTACGGCCTCAATGTTGTGCTGACCTATATATTCCCACCAAAAAAAATTAAAGCCTTCCCACCTCATAACCGCCTATTTTTCTTTCATCCATGTGCCTGTCTTAAGAATTTTTCAATTGCCCCTAATGTTTCAGCCTCCACCTCCACCACCCCTGGCAAGGCATTCCAGGCACTCTATGCCTCTCAGAATCTTGTATACCTCAATTAAGTCACCTCTCATCCTTCTATGCTCCAGGATTAACTTTGCATCATAATTTTTTTTTCCCAATCCAGGCAACATCCTGTTAAATTTCATCTTCACCCTCTCCAGCACTTCCACATCCTTCCTATAATGAGGTGGCCAGAGGTGAACACAATAATCATTTTGGAGAAAGGGTAGACTCCTTGGATTAAATAAATATTGTCTGCAGCTCAGGAATGTCTATCCTTCAAGAGTCATCAACCTGATATGTTAATCCATTCTCCCTAACTTATCTTTTGTGTGTTTTTACATATTTGCAATTTTACTTTGCCTTTAATTCCAACTCTGTTTCCAACCCATTACAACAGATATCATGGAACTTATTCAGCAACACTTGTTGTTTAACTAATCTGCAAAAAAAAAATACTAATGCAAGAAAATTCCACAATTGGGCATAGTTCTTTATATCTTATGTTTCAAATGTACAGGGGCTCGCTGGGTTACAAATGAACTGGCTTATGGAAATCCAACTTTGGGGTAGTTTCCCAGTCATTTTTAAAGCAATGTTTCAATCTGGTAATAGTAATAAAATCTCATCATATTGATTACTGTCTGGATTCAATATGTTCCGTTGGTTTAATTCTGGGTGCTGCGAGGATAATTGTTCAGTGAAGTGGTGGCAGAGAAGCACTTTCTTCAGCTTTGACTCCTGTTTATCTCCTGGATAATAGGAGCAACTGAAAGTAAGCAGAGAAAAGGAGAGAGATTTGCAATTAAACCCACAACTAACCCTCTATTAATCATGGTTGTTTACATTGCTTGAAAACATAAACTACAGAGAGACATTTTACAATTAAATGGATTTAACTTTGATTTGGTCCTACTCAGCATGCAAAAGGAATGAAGAATTGTATTTTCATTCTTCCGCATCTTTTTTTCTCACACTCCTTGATGCTAAAATGTATAAATTTCATGTATTTGGAAAAAATTGACCAGCTTATAAAATGTTTTATACTTTGAATTCTATGTTTGTTGAGCACTGAAATATCTGATAATGATGTGCCCTGCCTTCCAGATGTAAGACATTCATGTGAAGTGGTTCAATCAAGTCTGTGAGTGTGCATGAATTAATCTGCACCAAAATATATTTTCAATCGAGTCTGTGAGTGTGCATGAATTAACCTGCACCAAAATGGAAGCTATTTTTATTGGTCATGGAAAGGCTAATGTTGGCTGATGTGGGAGATCTTTCCTTTAACCTTGTATGTCTTTCCTCTGTGTATTTAAACAATTTTTGAAAGTTACAATTGAATCTGCATTTATCAGCTTTACAGCCAGTGTGTTCTTGGTCTGATGAAGGTCCTTCTGCTTTTTATTTTTGCAAATGGTTGGCGTAGTGGTTAGCACAATGTCTTTACAGCACCAGTAATCGGGTCGGGACCAGAGTTTACGTCCCGCGCTCTCTGTAAGGAGCTCTCCTCGTGTCTGCGTGGGTTTTCTTCGAGGGCTCCGTTTTCCTCCCACCATTTAAAATGTACTGGGGGTGTAGGTTAGGGGTGTAAATTGAGGGACACAGACTCGTGGGCCAAAGGGGCCTGTTACCATGCTGTATGTCTAAATTTTAAAAAAAAATGTTTTTAATTAAAATCCTGCCTGACCTGCTGAAATTTTAATTTCAGTTCTGTTTGTATTTCAAGTTTCTCTTTTGTGGGGAGAAATGCTTCTTCATTTTCCTACTATTTTTTTTTGCCAATGTCCTAGTCTGTATGTTCTGATCACAGCCATTTATGTTTCTAGAATCAATGTCTCCTTTTTTTATCAATGGGAAAAACAAATAAAACTGTAGATGCTGGAATCTGAAACTAAAACAAAAATGCTGTAAGAACTCAGTCAAGTAGCATCTGTTAGGAGAAACCTCTCAATGCCTCGGGTAAGAGTCTCATCCTCAAAAACTGGGGAAAGAGTGAAGGGGATATCCTTTCACAGATGATACTTGACTGGCTTGAGTTCTTTCATCATTTCTATTTATGTCTTTTTTTAAAATCAAAACTGGTCGCCATTATGAACACTGCAAACAAATTTCTTCTTAAGTTTTCTTCTCTGTTTAAGATCAGCCTTGCTTTCTCCAAAGAATACCAATGCGTACCACTGAAATGTGTGCAATGTCATTGTGCAGGCAAGGAAGAGAACTACTGAATAATAAAAAGCATCCTTCATTGGAATCTTTTACATTAATAGGTTTTGACATGCATGTTTCAATTCTATAACATCAAACTGCCAAGTCCACACCCCAGATATTTCCCTTGAAAAATTTTACTTTTCTCTTAAGGTGGATTTCCCATGGAACAGAATTCACCACTTTGTTTTGTCTGCTTGAAAAGGACACAGCATCTACTAATAGCACATCCTGCAGAAGTTTTAATGAATGTGGACTTGGAATGTCAACTTTTATGAACCTGGAACTTTCCAAATTCATACGTCTCTGAGCAAAGGCATTATTATTGGGTAAATCAGCCTTTAATTTCCTACTTTGTACATCATATTATTGTTTTTTTTTTCCTTCTCTGAACCTGAATGTTGATCGTGAACTGCAAAATTCTACCCAAAGCTAATTGCAAATTAAATAAAAGCTCATCCAGTTGGAACAAATGCAATTAATTTATGTGAGCCCTAAATTACTCTCTTTATTGCTTACACCACGCCGTAATTGGAGTGATAATAGTTTCTCGCATCTATGTTGATTAATTAACACATTGTCTAAGGATAATAGCCTCTTTATCATTCTTAAAATGATCTGACATAAGGTGTAATCCATGTGGATTTTTACACAGAAATAAAGGAAAAAATATATATATTTTTTTTAAAAATTGCATAATTACCTCCGGAGTTGTCATTTACACAGCATTTTTCCTCAGTACTTTTACACTGCCTTCTTGTGTTGCAGAGTTTGTCAGATGGGGAGCGTCATATTTATGAGCCCAGTTTCTTACGGAGAGCCTACGGTCAATTTACACTGCAGCTGCTCCGTAAAAATGTGTAGGGGTCTTGTGGAAAAAGAATTACAGGTTTAGCAAATAAATTCCGTCAGGACATTTTTACAATGCCAGCAGAGCAGAAAATCAGCGGCTGTGTAAAAGCACCTGCTGATAGCATCACACATCTTCTTCTACATTTAGAGATAACTAAGCATAAAAGGAATGATTTCAGAATTTTCCAAATTTATAAAAAATGTTTTATTGGATTATTGAGATTTGAATTATTGTATTGTAGCAGCCTCTGGTCCACACCTCAGTTCAACACAGGAGATGGCCGTCGAACGCAGTGACCGACAGCATTGTGCGGGCTGCACTTCATTGGTCGCCAGCAGAGTGCTGAAACTGGCCAATCACCGCCGGTGGATCGCAGGGGGCCCAATTGGTGCCCGGGCATCCGAGGTAACCAATTGACAGCCGGCCTGCTCAAGCCACGCCCCGGTGGTGACATGGCCGAGCTAACTTTAAAAGGCAGTGTTGCCACTGAATAAACAGTGTCGAATACACTCTGCTGTGTGTGTGTGTGTGTGTGTGTCTTTCTTCCCCGCGGATTTGAGCTGCAGTCTTGGGGCTCTTTCCGAGAGGTATAACCTAGCTGTAGCCGTAGTGACCTCGCTACAGTTTTTTAAAATATATTTGGGATGTTTATGTTTGTGGCTAGAAATAAGAGAAGGGATCAAACAAGCAAATGTTAATCAGCTTTAAGAAATGGTCCACCAAATCAGGAATTAGTGAAAAATAGCTTTGAATATGCGTGTAATATACATAAATAGATCTGGACCCTCTGCAATTCGCCCATTGTCACACCGCTCCACAGCAGGTGCAATATCACTGGCTCTCCACTCAGCTCTGGATCACCTCGAAAATTGCAATCAATACATACAGCTGCACTTCATTGACTACAGCTTGACCTTCATTACCCTCAGTGTCGGTCAAGAAGCTTCAAACTCTAGGCCTCTGTACCCCAGTCAGCAACTGGATTCTGGACCTTCTCATCGGAAGACCACAGTGGGTACGAATTGGAAACAACATCTCTTCCTCACTGATTAGAACACGGGCACATCCCAAGGATGCTTATTTGGCCCACTGCTCTACTCATTATATACCCATGACCGTGTGGCCAGGCATAATTCCAACGCTATCTACAAGTTTGCTGATGACGCCACAGTTGTCGGCAGAATCACAAACAGCACTGAGCAATTGTACGGGGGGTGGGGGGGGGAGGAGATAGATCAGCTCATTGAATGTCAGAGGAACATGGCCCAGTCCTCATCGAGGGTTTAGTAGTGGAGAGGGTGAGAACATCTCTGAGGATCTGTCCTGGAACCTCCATGTTGATGCAATCACAAAGAAGACTCACCAGTGGCTATACTTTGTGAGGTGTCTGAGCAGATTCGCTATGTCACTGAAGACTTGTAAACTTTTACAGGTGTAACATGGAGAGTATTCTGACTGGTGGCAGCACTGCCTGGTATGGAGGTGCCAACTCTCAGGACAAGAATAAACTCCAGAGGTTCGTTAACTTGGCCTGCGATGTCACAGGTACCAGACTTCACTCCATTGAGGACATCAACATGAGCTGGTGTCTTAAAAAAGCAGCTTCAATCTTGAAATACCCCCCACCACCCAGGCCATGCCCTCTTCACTCTGCTACCATTGGGGGAAATGGTACAGGAGCCTAAAGACAAGCGCTCAACAGCACAAGGACAGCTTCTTCCCCAATGCCATCAGATTCCTGAATAATCAATGAACCAAAGACACTGCCTTATTTTTCATACACTATCATTTTAGTTTTTTATATAGTAATGTTGCAAGATGATTATGAATGTTTGCACAATAACGCTGCCGCAAAACACCGAATTTCATGTCTTGTTCATGACAATAAATTCTGATTCTGATTACTGAGATAACATTTTTCCTGTCACTCTCAAGTTTCTTTCCAAACCTTGACACAGATACATAGACAAACTAAATCAGACATTCATACACGTTCTCATTCATCTAATCTCAAAAGAAGAACTGCAACGATCAATGGAAAATAAATAATTGGCTACATATGTGTAGTACCATTAAAACATTCAACTAAAATTCAAGTAGAATGAATGACAGCCAATAACAAAAAATGTTGGGACGGAGAAAGACATCTTAACCTCTCAGATGAGTTTCAATTAACATTGCAGGAAATAAGGTTGTTGATGGGTTGGCAGGTAGAAATAGTTGGGCAATTCCAAGGAGTCAAGCCTGGGCGGTTGAAAGCAAGGCTGTGAACAGTGAGGGGATGCAAAACAGTAAAAGGATGCCAAAAAAAAAGGAGAGGTGGAGAGCAGTGGGACTGCAGAGATGAAACTGAATAGATTTGAACAAAAGGAAAAAGATGTTGAAAATTTGTTTTTCTAGTCAGAATTTCACTATTGAAAAGGTTTTCAGCAATCTGAGCCAAATGAAGACTATGGCAATTGAATTAGTGGAGGAGGTGAAAGACAAATTGTTTCAAGCCAATGTGAAAATTGTGCCTCCTGGATTAGTTGATGAAAAGAATTCTGGCAACGTACAAGTGTTTTGAACATATGAAACTTTACCACTTATGGCCTTGGGTCAGATTTTGGGAAAGGGGAAAAGAGCAGGCACGCTGAGGATTTTCCAAAGGATATTGTGGAATTGTGGCAGTGGTGAAAATAGAACATACCCTCGCTGAGCTGACAACAGATGAGAGGCATCCAGGAGTGGTATTGTGGCTGATTATGTCAAAGATACTAAAAAGACGAACAAACCAGTTGAAACCATGCACCATAATCATTTCAATCAATGGCAGTGTATGTAACTATGGGAGCATCGTAAGCATATAGATGAATGTAATGAACACAGATTGGGAGATAGGATAATGTTCAAAAATAATCTTCATCTAAGATGTTGGTCCGAATCTTGACAAGATAAAGTTTTTGAATTGCTCCATTTTACAATCCAGATAATATGTCGGATTAACATTTTGAAATCTGAAATCACATAGTAAAAACAGAAAGCTGGAGAAACTTAGCAGGTCAAATAGTGCCCTTTATATAGCCAAGGTAAAAATACATAATTGATGACCCGGATTTGAGCCCCTTTATCAAGGCATTAATAACTTGATAAAGGGTTCAAGCCCGAAATGTCATTATGTAGTTTTACCTTGGCTATTTAAAGGATACTGTTTGACCTACTGAACTTCTCCAGGTTTGTGCTTTTAATTCAACTACAATGTCCACAGATATTCGTGGTTTACATCTGAACTAACACTGGAAATTATGAAAATATTCAGCAAGTCACTGATATCTGTGGGAAGAGACCCTTCAGGACTTTTATTTCACACCCTTCTGGTGTGCTGCCCAATTAGACCCAATTGACCTACAACATTTTGAAGAGTGGGTGGAAACTGGAGCACCCAGAGGAAATCCATGCAGACATGGGGATAAAGTGCAAACTCCTGTCAGACAGCACCAGATTCAAACCCAGGTCGCTGGAGCTGTCACAGCATTGCGCTAACCGCTATGTTAACCGTGCCACCCTTAAGTTGCATAGAAGGCAGGAAGAGAAGATGTTGGATCAAATTTAAGTTAAACATTTAGGAACAGTATGTAATCCACACACCTTGTACAGTCCCACGTGCACCTGAAAGCATCTTGTATCTTCAACATAATGATATTGCTCTTGAAGCCAAGTTGCTGTGTATTCTGTAGGAGAGTTCAAGTGGTAGATCTGACAATCTTAATATAATCCTGATCGCAACGACTAGCTTCTGTTGTACATTCTAGTTAAACTTGTCCTCTGCAAATGCAACAACTTGTCACGAAACAAAAGTCTCGCTGGACTTAGCTGTCAAAATAACAGTAATACTCAGTGGACTTGCTGTGTTATGGATAAAGTTGCGTCCCAATTTTCGATGAGAAGGTGATGCAAACCCATGTCCGAGATTGCTGTGCTCTTTGGCTCTTTTCACAAAAATCACACATCACTGCTTGACTTACCATAGAATTGCATTGAACAGTGTGACTTTGCCGAATTTGCACTGCAAATCTCTTTGATTTTACACAAGAAACCTGTGTTTGAATGCTACCAGTACATTATTAATCAGAATATGAATAAGTATACACATGAAATCTTAAACATCTGTCTTACCTTTTAAATGATTGGTTTCTTCAAAGCCCTGAAAGAAGGTCATTAAAGTCAATTTGTTGTGCCTCTGTGATTCACCAAAAAGACAAGGCATTCAAATGTCTATGATGTACTTTTGATCTCAGCTCACTTATCCTTGTCATTGAGAATGCACAATTCTTCAGTGTCCCCAGTGAATTAATGTCTGAAATGAAAGCCATCTGTGATAAATCTGATGATGAATCCATGAACTGAAATATATTCAGCTTGTTGCAATTCTACTAATGTATTTGAAATTTGCTGCTCTGTCAAACAGATGAGATTTCTCAGGAGTTCTCAAAGAAGATGCAGATTACTCCGCCTTTCTGTCCAATCTCTTCCAAATTATCTGCCAACTCCAAAATCTGCAAAAAAAAAATGTCCAAGTGAGTGTTCTGTTTAAAATTTAGTGACTGCTACCAAAAAAAACCAGCAAGATCTTTTCTTGGAGTGACTTTACGATGAACCCCTTTAAATGACCATTTAACCCTTTTTTTAAAATGTCAACCTCATCAGCTTTATTCACAATAAAAAAAATTACGTGTGCAGTGCTACATCTTTTCAAATTCATGCTATCCTGTTCGTATTTGCACAAAGGAAAAAGTGAAGTCCATTAATATTCATAGTGTCATATTTGTTTGTACATTTTTTTTATTGTATCTTGTAGTGATAACCACTTAACCCACCTTTATCACTGACAGTGTCAGCTTAAGGGGGGGGGCATTCATGGGCATCTCCCCCCAAACCAGGTATTGTCACCCCCCGCCCCTCCCACCCACACTAGGGTGGCGAGGCATCCAGTTTTAGGCCGGACAAGCAGGCTTTTGAATAATTTGTCTTCTGTCCAGTGCCACCTCAAGTTGGACATTAATTTGTCCTCCATTTGGGAGTGCAGGGGCAGAAAGTTGGCACTTACCATGTGAAATGCAGTATCCCGGGATCCATAGGCTGCGCACAGCCATGTTTGTTCTTGTGTGCGTGCGCTAGTGCCGGCTGGTGCATGTGCAATGGATTGGAGTACCGGGGCCACTAGTATCACTTCCATCAGATCTTAAGAACAGCATTTAAGGACTCTAAACCGAATAATTCCCCTCTGAAATGGGATGGACTAGAGGTCATGTTTTTCCAAGATTTCAGCGCAGCAGTAGTACAGAAAAGAATTCTACGAGATCATGCGGCAACTCCGCGCGAAGAATCTCAGGTTCACCCAGTGACTTTACAGGTGGAGGTGTTGGAAAGCAACCAGAGGTTTTTCAAGACAAAGCAAGAGGCAGAAGAGTTTGTTTGTGGACTTTAAGAAGGAAAATGACTTGAAGGGAATTATATGAAGAATGTATTTTAGTGGACTAAGTAAAGATATATTTTTCTTATACCTTGTGGCGAGCTGAAGGAAATGCTGCATGTTAAAAAAAAAGTAACAGCAGGGTGTAGACTCTGGTCTAAGGGAACTAAAGGCAGCAGGAGGGAAGTTTGTTTTAATGATGGCATTTAATGGTGGGGTTCTTCTCTTTCATCCTTGGAGGATTCCGTGGACTTCCGGGGTTACCTGTTCACATCACCGTCAGATCATTCAAAAAGGAAGAGATCACAAAATTGTTTACCTATTTACTGTGACTGTATTACTGTGCAATATTTGTAAATCAAGATGAATAAGATGTTAAAGTTTATAACTTTTAACGCTGATGGTTTAAATGGGTTGATCAAGTAGGCTTCAGCTAGCTTGAAAAGGTTAAAGGCAGGTGTGGGCTTTTTACAGGAAATATGTCTTACTAAAAGGTTGGACATGACAAGTTAAAAAGAGGATAGGTGGGGCAGGTCTTCTCTTCAGCATTCAATGTTAACGCAAGAGGGGTTGTGATTTTAATTTAAACAATGTTCTGTTCATCACAGAGAATGTATTAAAAGTCCAAGCGGGTAGATGTGCAATGGTAAATTGTAAGATTTATTCAGAATCATGGATACTTATTGAACATTTATGAGCCAAACTATAATGATGAAGCCATTATGAAGAATATATTTTTGAAAGCTGCTGGGGGAAGACAAAATATTTTGATAGGAGGAGATTTTAATTTCTGACTGGATTGGATTATTGGATGAATCTGTTCTGCCCCAATCCTTACATAATTTTAGATGCACCTTTGTTTCTAATGAAATGTTTCAAGTCTTTTTGTAATTCAGCCATCCTGACCCTGTGGTACAGCAGTTAGTACTGATGTGTTGAGCCACTGTCAGGACTCTGTGCTCAAGAAGCTCCTGTTCACACTACCGACCCACGTCTCTAACAGAGCCGTTAAGTTTGCAGATGACACGATAGGAAAGAGACGTAAGTGTCGGAGCCAGAACCACCAGGCTGAGAATGCAGCTTCTTCCCATAGACAGTGAGACTACTGAATAACTGATGAATCTCTCTGAGAATCTACTATTATTTAACAATATTTATTTATTTGTAGACATGTACTGCATTTGTGAGGGGCACTGGACAAAGTACTTGCCTTACAGTAGACAAAAATTAATGAATTTCATGCATGTAACATTCTAAATGTGGTACTATGTGACAACAATTAAACCTTTATCTTTAAATTGCTTATAAATGTGTGTGCTTTGTTTATATATGTGTTAAGTTCTTCAGTCCTCAGTGTAAAATCATAATTTTTCGTCGAGTTGTACTTTACAATTGTATAATTATAATAAACTTGAACGTACTTTTTCCCCATGTCTTAGTGGGTCTCTCCAGGTGCTCCAAATTTTTCCAACCCTTCAAAAACATAGGGTGGGGGGGGGGGTTTGCAGGTAATTAGCTTTATTTTTGAGGGGGGGGATTGGGTTCTTGGGCTGTAAGAGCCTGTTACCATGCTGTACGTCTTTCATTTAAAAAAAAATCCCTGCAGCTCGATACTAACCAGTTCACCTTAAACATTAACTACTACTCTTTCCATAGATGCTGCCAATTAGCTGAGTGCTTCCAGCATCTTCTGTTTTTATTATGGCATGTTACTCCACAGTGAGTGAGTATGCATAGAATCAAAGGGGAATTGATAGTCTTGTGAGAGACAATAAGTTGACGAAAATGAGAGGGAAAGGGAACCAATCGGATCACAGTGCCGGGAACTGCTATAGATCTGATGCGCTAAACAGCGATATGTGCCATGTACCATCCCAAAGCCTTGTTAAACCTAAAATATCTAGAACCGAGTTCTGCAAACAAAATTCCAACTGAGGTCTAATTGGATTCTATGTTGACCTTCCAATAATCTTTGGTATTTATATTGTTTAGTTTAGGAACAGCTTGTTACCTCCATTTAACCTTAATTGTTTAATTAATCAAAGTTGGCCACTTACTGCCATTCGGAGTGTGATTATTTATTGTTCCAAAATGTATCAAGCAAGCATTTATTTGTTGGTATTTGCTGGGCTCCTGATCATTGGTATTTGCTGGGCTCCTGATCATTGGTATTTGCTGGGCTCCTGATCATTGGTATTTAGATGCAAGTTTCAGGTCAGGACACCTGAGAGATGAAACTAAAGCCAGTGAGAGTATTTAACAAGTGATGCCCTTGTTCTCACCATCTCCATATTATGCCGTGCATATAACAGTTTCAGTCAAGAAAATGTAAAAAAAATATTCTATTGTCTCTCTTCTAATATTAGGTCAGTGTCTCAAATACCCAAGCTGTGGCATGGAGAAGGAGGAATAGGCGAATTACAAAAGGCAGTATACAAATGAATTTTATTCTAGTGAATCTCACAGATATACAATTTCATAAAGAACATTTGCAGTTCATCGACTATCCCAAAGGATTGGAGGTAGAAAAATACAAAATCAGAATTGCTGTCATTTCAGTTCAGAAGAAGGCAGTTACTTACCAAAATGTCAGATGCCAATTAATAGAAAAGAAAATGAACAACATCAGTAAACAGATAAATTACTCTCTCCTTAAAATAGTTTTCAAAAGTAATTGATAGTAAAAACATTGAACTTATGAATCAAATGAAACTAATTAATGTTATCACAGAGTGCAGTTCCATGCGCTGGTATTTTTAAAATAAAAATGATGAAAACAAGGCAGATTCTCCCTTGGGATGGAAGAAATTTCCATTTCAAAAACTATCTTTAATTGGCTTTTTTTGGAAGAATTTGTGGCAAATTTGTGACAAGGATGATTTGATTGAATAAGAATATAGAAACCTAGTTTAGAAAGCCGCTGAATAAGTGGGTGTGAAGAGAATTGCTCTAATCAGTTCACAGCCATGGAGTAAAACAAACCACGGGGGGGGGGGGGGGTTTCTTCCAATGGTGTTAATAGAATGTAACAGAACTTTGATGGATTTTCTCTCATTTTATTTTCCACCAGGACATCAGAATTGAGCATTATTTGTGAATTACCCAACTTATAATGTTTGAAAAATGCACATTTGTGTAGTTAAAAAAAAAAATCAATCTTGAGAGGTAAACGGATAATTCACAGGATAATGAAGATTTTGTTTCCTGAACACATCTGGATGTATTTTAATGGATCTTGGGCTGCTGATCATGAGAATCACCTTAAATGTTCCTATCACATACCCTTTTATCGAGATGCATCCTGTTTCATATTTTAACTATTGTCTATTGAGCACAAAGCAAGCTATTTTGAAAAAAAAACACACACAAATGCTAGAGAATCTCAGCAGGTCAAACAGTGCCTTTATGTAGCAGGTGAAGAAGAGACATCACCAACATTTCTGGCTTGAGTCCTTCATCATGCAATTTTGGTCAGTCCAAACATGCCTGGTACTATGCAAATGTTGTCTTAGGCCTAGGCATGCTTATTCAAGATAGATGCAGAGAGGCTATAAAAGCAACTCACATATACATAGGCTGTGCATTACATATATTTTGTTGAAATCATTGTTCAACTTTTTAAATATGAAATCAACCAATTTCCTGCTTCCACTCTGAAAGTTGTATGAACACAGAAACATTAGTATTTCTGAGGAAAAATATGTATCCAAAATAAAATGTGACAGATTTATAATCTCCTGGAAATATGGGTTAAAATCTTTGTGAAGGATTATTCCTCCATAGACTTGATGGCCTCAGTGATTGGCTGACTCGTTTCTTTTCTATAGTATTCTATGATAAGATTCTACAGAATAGCTTGAGTAAGGAGTTTGATAACATTCACCATTAAGTTTGAAATTAACTATTGAAGCAGCCTATTATAGATCTTTTTTTGCCCTTCTAAAGATGTCAATTGAAAATAGACCTAGAGGTCATCATTTGTGAAAATATGATATTTGTTGGAAAATGAATCAGCATTGATCTCTAACAAGAGAAAAGATTCTATTCTTTCAAAGATGTTTAAATTGGGTGGCATGGACTCGTAGGGCCAAATTGGCCTGCTACAGTGCTGTATGTCTAAAAAAAATTGATGTAGATTGAATACATGTTGATGCACATGTTCTTCAGGCAATAGCACAGTGAATGTACTTAACAAGAGCATTTATTTTCTTCTGGAAGATTCAATACAGCAGAAATGTCACGTCAATGTCGTACAGCTGCGATATATTATGTTATATTTGTGGTGAGCATACGCTTATGGCTCAAAGATGCAGCATGTCTACACTTACTAATAAAGCCTGTGAGCTCTGCTTCGGTTGTAAAATTGGCGACCAAGACATACCTTGAGCTCATCACATTTATTGTGCCACATGTTCAGTCAACCTAAGAGCTTGGCTCAGAGGAACATTATGCAATTAAAAGTTAATTTAACATTTCTTCAACTTGCTATGTGATACAGCAAATCTGAAATTGTCATTGTGTTTAGCTTGAAGTTGTCTATCGTAATCCCTTATTTATTTTCAGGAAGCAAACCTTTTGGAAAAAAAGTTGTTGTGAAGTGTAATCTGCAGATGTAAGGGACTACAGATGTTGCATGACCTACTGAGTTTTTTGCAGCACTTTTGTGCACTGCACCATTCTTGAAAGACTGGACAGTTTACTAGCAGGCAGGGTTCTGACTTACTGTGGAGGCAGTAGTTCTTAAATCACAGCAAAGAAATGGGGAAACTCAATTTATCCTTGGTGGACACACAAGAGACTACAGATGCTGGAATCCTGAGCAGAAAGCAATCTGGTGAAGGGACTCAGTGGGTCGAGCTGGAACTGTGTGGGTGAGTGTGGGGGTGGGGGGGGGTGGGGAACAATAATGGTTAATGTTTCAGGATGGAACCTTTCAAGAATTCTGGGCCAGAATGTTGACCTTTCTTTTTCTTCCACTGATCCTATTCAATCTGCTGAGTTTCCCCAATGGATTATTCAAGTAATTTTATAGTCGTCTGAATGCACAGTTGCAACCCGACAAAACAACGTTCTCCGGTCCTTGGTGCCAAACATGTCGACACGCAAGCAGACATAACACAAAAAAAAATGCTTAGGACAAGAATTCATCTTTATAAATAAATAAATAAACCTTGCTTTAGTAAATAGGAGAGTCTTGGATGATTAATGTAAGCAGTTCCTTTGGTCATTCAGCATTCTCACTGCCTGTGGGATCTCTGATCTATTTTTCTGCAACAACCATAATGGTAATGCAGTCGCTCAGGATGCTCTTGATAGAGCTCCTGCAGAAGGCTGCAGCAGCCTTGCCTACTTCAGTTTTCTCAGGAAGTGCAGTCAATGTTGCATCTTCCTGATAAGCGAGGAGGAGTTACATGTCCACAATAGGTTCCTAGTTAAGTGAACTCCAAAGAACTTGATTCTCTCCACTCTCTCCACTACAGAGATATTGATGTGTAGTGGAGGGTGGTTGTTCCTGGTCCTCCTGAAGTCTACAATTATATCCTTTGTGTTGAGACTCCAGTTATTCTTGGATCTTATCATTGAGATTTTCCACCTCTTCTCTGTAATGCCACATGTTGTTGTTGCTGCTGAGGCCGACGACTGTTGCACCCTCTACAATCTTGACGCCACTGTTGGAGGTGGATCTGGTGATGCAGTCGTGGGTCATTGGAGTGAACAAGAGCGGGCTGAGAACACAGCCCTGTGGTGCATCCTTGTTCTATGTCACTCAACTTCAGACGAAGCGTTTGGAAAAATAACTCCATGCCAAACATGTGCTTCCATTTTTCAAACTTGGTGTCAACATCTGCCCTGCTGGAAGTGAAATGAAACCAGAAGTTCCACACAAACAGTAAAATAAGAATGATTCATATCAATGCCTTCATTCTGTGACCCTTCTTGATTTTCTTCATTGAAGTGAATCGCCAACCCATTTATAAAAGCTATCTCTCCACATTTAGGGAGTGAAATAAAGACCTAACCAATACATGATATCATGGTCTGGCATGGGTGCATGAACCGATGATAACTCTTCAAGTGCAGAGTTATTTGCAGGAAACTGCTTAAAATGTAATGATGCATGGGAATATGTGTTGAGGAACATGTTCTGTTTGCACATTTGCTTTTAGAGATTTTACAAATACATGCAAGATATAAAATTACTCAATTATTTTTATTATCTCATCAAACAAATGATTTCTTTCTTTTGGCATTTTTCATTGATATAACAATGCAAATAGGATTGCTGTCACAATATATATATACATATCAGTCAAGGGCAACAATTTATGCACACAGTAAGTCACTGGAGAAATCCCCAGCAGGAATCATATTAATTTAACCAACATTGGGTGCATAACAAAATAAACAAATTATCAAAGAAATACATAAAATACTTCAAAACCAATCACATGGTATGATCATGAATTTGAATACATTTTAATTTTTAACAGGGAATATCCTTGGAGAAGTGGTTCCGGAATAACCAGAACACCTTAATGAATATTTATTCAGGTTCACAGAGTCAACAAGTGAATGTAAGCTGGTGTTAATGTTTGCATCACACGTAAGGCTATCGTGGAATCCTAAGAATATTACTCACCTTTACTGGTTTTTGGACACAAAGAGAATTGTATGAATGTATATAATTACAAATATTGGTCTGGTGTTGCAGAATAAGGCTGATGATGAATCATATCAGCTCCTGTCTGAGCGGTGTCATGGATCTATTCCAGTTTGTCTATCATAGAAACAGCTCTAGGGCAGATGCCATCTCACTGGCTCCACACAAAGCCCTTGAACAATTCTGAGATAGTGACTTCCAAGAAGTTCAATGTGCTCACCCTCTCTACCTCTGATCCCCCAAAGATCACTGGATTGTATATCTTTGGCCTTCCTGAAGTCCACAATCAGCTCCTTAGTTTTGGTGACAGTGAGTGCAAGGTTGTTGTTTGTGCACCATTCAGCCAAGCTTTCAATCTCCCTCCTGTATGCTGATTCACGTCCTTCCTTTATACAACCCACTGCCGTGGTATCGTCGGCAAATTTGTAGATGGTGTCATTGTCGTATCAAAGCTGCATACAACAGGATGCTTTTTATTGACTACAGTTCAACATTTAATAGCATCATCCCCTTAAAATTGATCAGCAAACTTCCAAGACCTAGGAGTTAACACCCCACTGAGTAATTGGACGATTGATTTCCTCACCTCCAGTCCACAATCAGCTGGGTCGGCACCCGAATGTATGATCGAGAGGAGCATTAGCATTTTGAAGGGGCTCATTTGGTGTGTGTGTTTTGAGGGGGGGGGTGGAGCTGGCACGGTTTGCTGGCATGGACCCTGTGACTTGTTGATGCGGGGGAGTGGAGTTCCTGGCAGGGATCTACCTGTCATTAACACCATCCATCCCTCCGACATGGCACATGAGGACGCTCCTTTTATTGCATCAAGCATCACTAGACACTATTAATGCTTGACAGTCGCTAGTGACAAAGCCAGGGCGGTGGAGAGTTGCTAGAGTGTATCAACCTAGATGCTAGTGATGTGGGATAGAGTGGGGTGGGTCTGAAGGCCAGGGATGGCTACGACTGTCCCCCAACCCAGTGCTGACCTTGACAATCAGTGAAGATTGATAAGAACTTCTCCACAATCTCCATCAGTACAGAAGCACCACAAGACTGTGTTCTTTGCCCCGTGATCTACTCACTTAACACCAACAACTGTGTGGCTTGGAACGAGAATAATGCCATCTAGAAATTTGCCGATGATACTATGGCAGTGGGTTTCATAAAGGAAGGGGACGAGTCAGCACACAGGATGGAGAGTGGAAGCTTGGCTGAATGGTGCACAAACAACAACCTTGCACTCACTGTCACCAAAACTAAGGATGAGTTGACTTCAGGGATAGGAAAGCCAGAGGTCGACAATCCAGTGATTATTGGGGAATCAGAGGTGGAGAGGGTGAGAAAATTTAAGTTCTTGGTAGTCACTATCTCAGAGGATCTTTCCTGGGCCCAACACACCAATGTCATTGCGAAGGAACCACGTCTGTGATAGAATAAGTTTTACGAATATGCTTAACAAATGGTTAATGGATTAGGTAAGAAAATACAGTAGCTGCTTGTGCAATGGTGGAAACATAATTGCATTCTTAACATTTGTGCTGCAGTGAGATAAGTAACTAACCACAAGAATGTCAATAAACCTTAGGTACTCTGACTTACCCAGACATTTCTAGATATCACAAGGTAACATGTACTTGTAAACACAAAGTTGCCAGGTGTGTGAAACTTGTAAGGGTCTCATGCAGACCCCTGCCCAAAATGTGTATAAAAGTACGATGAACACTCCGATGCTTTGTAGAGTTTAGTGTAGAGAATGAGTTACTAAATTCATTCTCTTTTCTCCCCTTACTCCCGCTAACATTACCAAGGTGAAATAAAGAAACTGTGTATGCTTAATTGCTTCTGCTGTTTCTACTGTTTGTTTTCAGACTTTAACATTGGTGTAGTCAGCAGGATCTCACTGGGACAGAAGTTACTTCAGACTGAGTAAGAGGCTATTAGCATTTGGGCCAAAGGGAGGATAAAGAGGTGTCTTCAAATCTATTGTATCTGCCTCTTATCTCAGTTTCTGGGAACATTGTGGTTCCCTGTCTGAGGTTGATCTGGTTCCCTGCCAAGATTTAGAAAAGAACCAAGATAGACAAAACATGCAGATCAGTTAATATTTGGTATAAGGTTTAAGGTTTTGTGAACTGTAATGGTTTATATAGATAAACAGATACAGGATTGCCTCAGGTTAAATTTTAATTTGATTAGTTCGCTATTGAGGCCCAGATAAAGGCAGGCAGGGGATAGGACAATAAATGGATAAGACTAATGTTGGGGGAGGGGGGGGGGGTGCCCTGCTACAACAAACATGTTATTTATATCCAAAACGTGGTATAGAATTTCAACAGTCGTCAGCAGCCTTAGCAAATCGACTGGCCAGCAGGGGGAACATGGTCCATGCAGGATATTGAAAAAGCAGAACAACTACTATGGAAGAAAAATGGAGGAAGCGTAAACAAGAATGGAAGGAGCAGGGACAGAAAGAAAGGCAAAAATCTAAAGAACGAAATTGGAGACAAAATGCAAGTCATATAGGATAGTGTACAAAGGAGTGTGCACCCAAAGATTGGGAAGTCTTGCAGGCTCAATGTGAATGGTATGACAATCAGGAGAAAAGGCAGAGAGAAGATGAGAACAAAGCTAGGTGCCAGATGGTAAACAAACAGAAGGTAATAACAGAAGACATCGGTGACTCATTATCGGTCATGGCAACTCTATTTCTGCAAGATGATGAGGATGGAGACTTAGAAGATTCCCTTTGGGCTCGTGCACCCCCATATGTTCCCCAGAACACTGTTACCTTGTCTTTTGCCTTGCAACCAGTCTCAGCAGCATCAACCAATGCAGCATCTGTAACAGAACTTAATGTGAAACAGGACTCTAACTTAGAGGCTGAGTTTAGTGGAGGAATAGCAGAAGAAGTAAAAACAAGGCACAAAGAAGCAAAAAAATAAACCAGGGGAAACAGGAAAAAGACAATTTCCTGTCTGTATAGTTCCAAATTGTTGAGGGCAAGGCCCTATAATGGATATATATATATATATATACCCCGTGGAAATCCCAAGAAATGCTATTGCTGAGAGAAATAAAGATCCGATAGGCTTTATTAACTACTGTATATCAGATCAACACAAAACATATATGGGGCTGAGCCCCATGACTTATTTTCCCTATGTTGTGCAATTTTAAGTCCTGAGGAAAGTGCAAAATAGAGAGGGGCAATGTGAACACTGCAAGATCTCATACTGTCGAATGAAGAACTCAAACAGCACCGGCCCCAACCAGTTGATCAGATAAATACCATGCTTACAGCGCTAGCTTCTAATTTAAAGTGAACCATTGACATGAGTAAAGTCCTGAACTGTAAGCCCCTCCCCAAAGAAACAGCACAAGAATTTTGGGAAAGCTGTTAAATGTATGCTGGGAAAGACAGAATTGCCTATCAGCCTGTTGAATGCCTACAAATTGATTTTATTGAATGACCTAGAGTACATGGTTATAAATATTGTTTAATGATACTTGATCTTTTTAATAGATGGTTAGAGGCCATACCAACTCAAAACGCTACAGCTGAAACAACAGTAGGTGTCATTCTGCAAGAAAGAATACCAAGGTCAGTTACCAATCATCATCAGCTCTGATAATGGACCACATTTCACAGCTAAAGTAAATGAAGAATTGTGCAGACATCTCAGGATTAAGCAGCAGTTTCGCTGTACACATCATCTACAGGCACTAGGGATGGTAGAAAGGGCAAATGGGACTTTGAAAAGTAAACTTCCTAAACTAGCTGAGGAGAAAGGATTGAATTGGCTAAAGGTACTCCCCCTAGCTCTCTTTGAAATGAGAATGACACCTCACAGTGGTACAGGATTAATGACAGCTGAAGTTTTATTTGGGAAACCATTACACACACTTTGGGGAGCTGCTAAGAATATAAAAGTTGTTTGGACTTGCATGCTCTGAATGAAAAGATGATTAGCTATGTTCAGCAGCCAAATGACATTCTTCAACTTTACATTCACAGGTTCTGAATGCTCAAAGCAAGTAAGTTCAATTGGAGACAACATTATCTGATATCTAGTCCAGTGATTACATTCTGATAAGGAATTGGGAGTGGGAAAAGTTGGCATCAAGGTGGAAGGGCCCCTTCCAAGTGTTACTCACTTCATCCACGGCAGTAAAGGTTGAGGGGCAACCTCAGAGGATGCATCACCCACTGGCAGTAAAAAGGTTGTCCTGGAATTAAAAAAAACTGTATGATATATTAGAGGACAGGCAAGAGCCTTGATCAGGCTCCTGAGTGGTGAAAATGGATAATTAGTGTAATTAAGGGAATTTTGGACTTTCTTTTGGGCCACCCTTGTAATGACTAACTTGCTGAAGGAGAAAGAGAATTCAAATCAGGTAGCTAAATGGGAATGGCATGTCAATACTTATTTATGCATGTCCCTAATGAACTTATCTCGCTGTTGGACCCGTACTCGTGTACCAACCCATAGTAATCAAAGTATTCCTATGGTAGTGATACCCTTCAACGATACAGAACATCTCGCATGGAGATGTCACTCCAACTGGACTCTGAGGGTTATACCAGGAAAAATATGTTGACCTGCTAGACATCTGTTTACTAAATGATATGTCTAAATATAACCTGACCACACGGTCCCCATATTTCATGCTGAACAAGTTCACCAAGGGAGTGTTGTTCGGGGTCGTGTCCTGCCTATCATCCTACTGGTAGTGTTGCTCTTACAATTCTTTTGTTTGATTCATTCATGTCTTAAAGCTAACTTGTTATAAGTGATTATCGTGATAGATCATAGTATAGTTTCATTTTTCTTTATTGCTTTTTTTCTTTAAGAGTAAGGTATATAAAGAGAAAATAAACCATATTCTATCATGCATGAAATGATAAAAGGAGAGAATGTGAAAGATGAAGTTTTATGAATATGCTTAACAAAGGATTAATGGATTAGGTAAGAAAATACAGTAGCTGCTTACCCAACGGTGGGAACATAACATGTTATTGTAAACCCAAAATTGCCAAGTGTATAAAATGCAGATCCCCTGCCCAAAATGTTTTTAAAAGTACAATGAACACTCCAATGCTTTGACTTGGGGTTCAGTGCAAATCAATGGTTCTCAACCTTTTTCTTTCCACTCACATACCACTTTAAGTAATCCCTACGCAATTCCTGTGTCTGCGAGGGTTTTCTGCAGGGGTGCCAGTTTCCTCCCACTGTTCAAAATGTACTGGGGGTGTAGGTTAATGGGGTGTAAATTGGGTGATACTTTGTGGGCCGAAATGGCCTGTTACCATTCTGTCTGTCTAAATTTAAAATTTAAAAATTTAAATTTGCACAAAATGAGGAATCATTAATCAAGCTAAGAGTGGAATACCATCTTCATCTGAAAAGGTTATATTCAAATCACGTTCCCAATCAGCCATTGATGCTGATCTCAAATCCAATAAGTTGTTATAAATACATGATATTAATCCACCATGAATGAACTGTGTTAAAAAATAAATCAAGAATATTTATATTTGAGATTCGATTAAAATCAGAAAGCTTGGACTGAACAAAATGCCTAACTTGTAACTATCTAAAAATATGTCTATTAAGAAGATTTAATTTAGCTGACAATTGTTCATTTTACATCTCAAACTAGCAACAACAGAAGATGCAATTCAAAAGGGTTAAATTTTAACTCTATATTGATTAATGACTATTAACAATATAATGCCTTAACAAAATCAACCCCATTATACGTATCTATGGCAAATGTACAGATATCATATATTTATAAACAATGTGTATGTGAAAAGCGCCCACCATCACAGTCTGTGCTCAAAACCTCAGGTCAGTCTAGTCAAGTAAATCAGTTCAAAAACACAGTCCACACAATTCTATCTCAAAGTTCAATGTCAAAGTTTTGATTTTTAACCGACAACGAAGGACATTGAATTGAATGTTGGAGGGAAAGGAATGACTGATGTGGCATTACAGTAAACTTACAAATCATTTTGCAGGCTTCCTCAGATGACCTTCCTTGGTTCTCAAAGTGTGGTTTTTAACTACCTCACTTATGAGACATGTGCATTTCACACAGCTCTCCAAGATCTCTCTCACAAGAAGATTTCAAAGTGACCTTTTAGTCACTCTCAAATTCAGTCTTTCCCCTGAGAAGAAGCTCAGCCAGAACCATTCTCAAACACAGAGCACGTGGTGTCTCTATGTATCCTTCTTGGCTGCTCCAAACCGAACTCTCTGCTGCACAGCTGGATTCTTTTTCGTTCTCGAAAGTTCAAAACAATTAATACATTTCTCTCTCACTTATCTCAATGTCTTCTCTCCCTCTCTCTCTCTCTCTCTCCCACCCCCTCCCCCCTTATGCATAGCTTGACCTTGGCGAGTCAGCACTGAGCTGTACCACAATGTTACACAGTCCTTAACAGAAATTCATCCTTTATAATGACAGTCCATGGTCCTAAAGGTCAGTCCATGGTCCATAACATTCAAAAGAGTCAAAGTTATTTCAAATAAAAAGATCCTTATAACTTTTGATACCTAATCTATACCATTTCTTAAAACATGCGTCTAACACAGATGATTGAAAAAATGGTTATCTATAATGGGACTAGTAAGAGAAAAAGCTATGAAACTAAAACATTTTCTAAATCTACCCCATATTCTCAATCTATTTCTCATTATTGGATTATCTTGTTTTTATGCAGATGTTGATCCACTATGTGAGAAGTGTAACATTTTTGAAGCTTCATTGATTCATATGTCTGCAGCCCGGGAGAAAGTTTTAGCTTTTATCATGTTGATAGCCAGATGAGCAATTTTAATAAAATGGAAAGATGTCTCTTCACCTACTCATGCACAGTGGTTACATGATGTAATGTCTTATTTAAGCTTGGAGAAAAATTAGATACATTATAGATAGAAAATTTCAATTTGAAAAGATGTGGGGCTGATTCATTAAACATTACCATAATTGGAAGATTTAAGATGTTTGGATTCGCTGGAGATTCTCTGTCTAGTTTCTGAAGATCGCTATTTGATCCATATCTTTACCTCCTTTTCTTTAAGGTCACCTTGAGGGAGAGGATGGATTAGATTTAGTTTTAGGTTATTTTTGTTTTCTTTTTTAAGATGAGCTTGTTAAATATGGGTTTAATATGATTGTCATAATACACTTTGTTTAGATCAAGGGATGTAGTTTTACTTATTTTCTATCCAAATGTCTATGATATGGCCTGTTATTTGTTTTATTAAAAGAAGTTGTATGAGGGATTTATATGTTAAACTCAATAAAATATTTTAAAGGAAAGGAACATTTAAATGTAATGATGTATCAACTCATTGTTTTGGCCTACAAAGGAAAGCAGACTAAATGCCTTTTTCATCACCCTATCCACCCATTTTGCTACTTTCAGGCAGCTATGGAATTACACCACAAGGTCTGTCTGTACATCAATGCCAAAGGTCCATGCCGTTTACTCACTATGTCCTTTCAATTTGAGTGTTGCAACAAAGGATACGGGGAGAGGAGGAACAAAGGGCAGCCAAGTTGCTGATGCTAATCTATGGCAGAAGCCCCCCTCTCTTTCCTGTGGCAGCAATACCGTGGAGGACCTCCATTTCCTTAATCGTCAAGCAGAGTCGTCGTGTCTAACAGCTCAATCGTTTGCTTTTGGTTTCACCTACGCACCATAACTTTTATCTTCATGTCTTTTTTTTTTGTTTGTTTATTCAATTTTTCTTTAATCTCACTTATGAATGTTTCTGCTCTCTCACAGATTGTTTTTTGCATGCCGCTAAATTGATTGTAATAAAGGATGCACACAGCATGCTTTGTGTGAATCCCTAATTTAAAAAACACCTTTTTATAACCTTGAGTTACAATTTTTGATGTGCAGTTGCTTGTAATTTAGGAATATGGTTTACATCTTCACTTACTTAAATACATATGGGTAATTGTAGGATTATTGCTCTGTTGTTCCTTCGTCTATAAGCTCCATGCACACTGGCACTTTAACCCAATAATGAACCGCCAATCTACTGGTTAACGTCCCAGTGTGAACGCTTGTATACTGGCATGCAGGTGTTGAATCACCCTGGGAATGAACCGCCAAGGGAAAGGGTATCACCACTGATTTGTTTTGAATCAGCGTACCAGTTATCCAAGTGTGAAAGGGACATCACTGCTGGAGGATAGGTGCCCCTTTGCTCTGGGATGCCAGGTGGTGAGTGTGAAAGGGCGAAGGGAACCGGTTCGTTGAACCACCAATTTACCAGTTAGCCAATGTGAAAATGGCTAGTGATTGCTTCTAATCTCCTAAATCATTTTAGAATAACATCAGTTTTACTATCTTTGTCTTCCAGTTGATGACTTGTCTGACCATCCCCTCTTATATCACAATAATCTTTTCTAAACGTTTAAGTTACATTTCACAGCTGGAACTGGAAAAATATAGTTTATCTTGCAATTGGACCTGTTACTGTTATTTTATGTTTTGGTTGCAAACGTTTCCTTCTTGAACTGACTCCTTTTAGTTTAAATTAATGGTAGGCCTTTAGATGATCTTGCCCATCATATTCACAAGGTGAAAATTGTTTCAGACAAGAGTTCAACTTGATTGTTACTGTTAGAATACATACAACCTTGAGATTTATTTTTCTGTGGGAGAGGCAGAATTACTACTTACTGGTATTGCAAAAATAATCTGACTCAACATAAATAAAAAAAGGTGAACAAACAGATTGTGCAATGCAGAGAGAAAAAATAATCAATAAAGTGCAAAAGTAAGTGTCCTTAAATGAATTCCTGATTGAGTTTGTTGTTGAGGAGTCTGATGGTGGAGGGGTGGAACCTGGTGGTGCGAGTCTTGTGGCACTTACACCTCTTTCCTCATGGTAGCAGTGAGAACAGAGCATGTGCTGGGTGATGTGGATCTTTGATGATTGCTGCTGCTCTCCAATAGCAGCATTCCTTGTAGATGTTCTTAATAGTGGGGAGAGCTTTGCCTGTGATATACTGAGCTGTGTCCACTACCTTTTGCAGGCCTTTCTGCTCAGGGGCATTGATGTCCCCATACCAGACCATGATGTAGCCAGTCAGCACACTTTCCTCCACACATCTATCAAATTTGCCAGGGTTTCTGATGTCATACCAAACCTCCACAAACTCCTGAGGAAGTAGAGATGCTGATGTGCTTGCTTCATGATTCCATTAGTGTGTTGGGACCAGGCAGGCATGCCCCCTCCCCCACCTGCAACACTAGGGTCACTAGGGGGTTGCAGACCATACTGTGTGATGTCTTTAGAGGGGCTGTCACCAAAATGAATCATGTGGTTTTGTCTCCATGTGTAATAGGTACGCACGTTTGTCTGAAACGCTGGAGGGAGGGAGAAGTGTGATGGCGCGGCGGATGGAGGAGGTCCATGGCAGGTATGGCACTCGATCCCCTCCTGCTGACTGAATTCTTGAACGCCAGTGTGTGCCACCCCCCTCTCCACAGTTACCCTAATGGGCCCCGATTAGATCTCTTCTGACGCCGACTCTGGGTCCAGGTAAAATTCTCCGAGACAGTGGCCAATGAATACACCAGCATTTTTATCCTACTACTGCATGATTACTGCATCTCTCTCAGACCACAACCCTCATGGAACATAGAACAGTGCAGCATAAAGGCATAACCATGTCTGCACCAAATTAAACTAATGCCCTGCTGCTTACACATGACAAGTATCTCTCTATCCCCTGTAAATTCTTGTGGTGAATATGCAGGAGATAAAGGGATAGACCCTGAGTCTCTGCACTTTTATCAAATTGAAGCCAGCGCGTTGCAAAATGTTGAGCATATGATTTAATTTCATTATGTTTATCTGGCTTATTTTCTGTGACTTCAAGTTCCCAGTTTCTGCAGAAAGTATACATGATAGACCTTGGTATTTGCCTGCAATATTAGTTCACTCTTGAATAAGTTTTAAATTTGTATTCTTCCAAGTTTTATCAAACTACCGTCCTCGTCTTCCCATTTCGTCTTCAGATTATTGAGACAAACATTAATTTTGGAATGAATTTGTTCCGACCTCTGTCCATCACAGGGTCTCATCGTGTACTGTTTATGTATAACATTGTGTCCACTGTGTGCTGCCCACATTGGTGTTAAAAGGTCTGCTCAACCTAATTTCATGTCACAGTGGAAACCCTATTGTTATTAGATTCACTGCAGCCATTTGGACTCAATATTGAATTCTGCACCTTTAATAAACTTGATTTTTTTTTTGGTAGCTCACAGTTCAAAGTTCAAATATGTCAGAGTACTTTTTCACTTTTTCCTACAAGAATTTCTACTTATCAGTAGTGTACTTAACCAACTTGCGAACTTAAATGCTTCTCTAGTCTTATTTTTATGTCGATGAAGGGCCCCTGAACTGGATCATTAACTCTGATTAAACAGATGTGGCCTGACTTGTTAAGTTGTCCTTTGTGAGCTGGGACAGAGCACTAAAAGTTCTGGGTAATGAAGTGGCCATGTTCGAAAATTAGCTGTCAAGGGTGTTTTAAAAAAAAAATGAAATGGTGATCCCAGACTCAAGGAACAGACAGATGTTCTTCAGAAAACACAATTCAGTGTTCATTCCTGTTCCTGGATATTTTATCTGGACACTCCAAGTGCAAATTGATTTCAGTTTCCATTGTTGAAAAAAAAAACTGACCTTTTTTTCTGACAAGGCCAAAAATGTAATGCACATTTGTCTGAAACGCTGGAGGGAGGGAGAAGTGTGATGGCGCGGCGGATGGAGGAGGTCCATGGCAGGTATGGCACTCGATCCCCTCCTGCTGACTGAATTCTTGAAAGCCAGTTTGTGCCACCCCCCTCTCCGCAGTTACCCTAATGGGCCCCGATTAGATCTCTTCTGACGCCGACTCTGGGTCCAGGTAAAATTCTCCGAGACAGTGGCCAATGAATACACCAGCATAAAACTGTCTCAAAGTAGGGCTCATTAGTTTAAAGGGTGACAATCTCTATTAAAATAGATAACAGGCGAATGTGAGAAGGCAATATTATGCATCCGTATGCTATTATTGGCACCAGTTATTTATTCTGTTGTATTTTAAGAAGGTATTTTCAGAAACCCTTTTTTTTAAATGAACTTCAATCTGATCACTATCTACAAAAAGTAATAGAGAGGGCAATATTTTTTTTGTGTCTTAGCTTCAATGAATCCAGTTCTTGGCCTTAAAATGACTCAGAAGAGCTTTGCATTTATTTTGTACAAAATCATCCCAGGCGTAACATGACAGACAAATTGTAATCTACAAGGTCCCACAATCAGCAAAAATCACAATTGTTGAAAATAATGTATGAAATATTAGCCATAGTTCCACTAAAATTCCCCTGCTCACCTTTGAGTGGGATCACTAAATCCTTTATGTGTTTCTAAGAGGTGGACAGAAATCAGAATATCATATTTGAATGATATAATTCAGTACAGTGCAGTTCTCTTCAACGGCACCAAATCAGCTTATTTTAAATTTAGAAATCCAGCCTGGTAATAGGCCCCTTGAGCACATGGCTGCCCAAATTCACCAACAACTCCTGTACATTTTTGGAGAGTTAGAGGAAACCAAAGCATCCAGAGGAAACCCACACAGATAAGGGGAGAACATACATACTCCACACAGACAGCACCGGATTCAAATCCACTAACCGCTAAGTTACCTGTGCTAACCTTGTGTGCTCAGGTCTGTGAACACTCAACTTCCCAATATAAATCTACCAGGAGTGGTGGAACTGCAGTTGGAGCCTATTTCAGCTGATAACCAGAACTTTTCTCCATGTTAAACAATCTGCTGCAGAAACTGAGCAGATTAAGCAGCATTAGTGGGAGAGTAAGGAACAGTTGGCTCTTTGAGCTGAAACCCTTTACAAGACATCAAAATGTCGGCCATTTGTTTTCTCTCCCATTGATGTGATTTGACCTGCTAAGTTCCTCCAGCAGAATGTGTTTAGCTTTGGATTCGGGGATCTGTCACCGTAGATGTTCGTTTGCCACCTGCTCCAGAGGACTTCTTAACCAATCCAATCGAATATGACTACATGAACTTTAGCACACTTCCCAGCTGGCTCAACCAGTGCCAACTGAAAACTCACACAATCACAACAGTGTCCATATACATGAAAGGGAGAAATGAGCTTCCGAGAAAATTTGTCTTTATTTTAAACGTGTTAGGTTCAATTTGACCCATTGACTTCCTCCTGCAGTTTGTTTAACGTCTCAGGAGAAAAGTTTTAGTTCCCGTGTGTGATTTTTAATATGTTAAATGTTGCAAATAAAATATTTTTTGAGCAGCTCCCAGACCTTTATATGGTGGTTAACTAGAGCCCAGGGGTGTACCAGCTGTCACAGCCTCTTTGAGTGTAGCTAACTGTCTGTACTGTGTCGGTCCTTATCCAGCACTCAACCCCAATGAAGTGCTGGAAGGATGACTCCTGATGGATGACTACATCCAAGGACTGTGCTTTAATCAAATGGCATTCTAAAGATTGTGGCAAGATCTGCCCTGATGATGTGCTTCATTTGGGTGTTCTAGATCTCTCAAAGTAATAAGAAAATCCCCATAGAACAGTTAGATCAGTGGTTCTCAATGTTTTTCTTTCCACTCACATACCGCTTCAAGCAATACTTATGCCATCGATGCTCTGTGATTAGTAATGGGATGTGAGTGGGAAGGGAGGGTTGAGAATCACTGCTCTCGACCCAATTGTTACTGAAATATTTGGCTTGAGAAAAATTGTCATTGGAGTTGTGAAACCGTGCACATAACGAGTCAACGAGGTACGATTAAAACAGTGGTTTTAAACATTTTCTTTTCACCCACATACCACCTTTAAGCAATCCCTTACTAATCACAGAGCACCTCGGGCAGAAGGAGTACCTAAAGTGGTAAGTGAATGGAAATAAAAAGGTTGAGAACCATTGAGTTAGATCAAACTACCTGGTGTTGAAAATAAGTTTATATGCAGATAAAATGTAAATATTTGTTTTCATTAAAGTTTCTTTTTTATGTAAATGGATACTTTTCCACTAGGATCACTGTAACATACTGTGTGCACATAAACAATGGGTGGCTAAACTTGCTTAAGTTAACAGCCCCATACAATAAAATTCAGATGTTTCGGAGCTGCAAGTCATGAAACATATTACATACATGTTTTACTCTTACACATGCATTTTGATACAAAAAATATAAATATTAAGAAGTACATATATGTATTAATATTTATTCATGTATGTAGTTTTTAAACCATTATTTTTTTTATTGGTTGCAATGATTAAAATGTACACAGTATATGGTCGTGTATTAGTTTAATTTGGTAAATCAATTTTGAGATTAAAATTTATTACACATTATTATTACACACATATTCTTTTCACCATGGTAAATACCTGAGTTGTTTGATGCATCAGGACCTCGGATGGGCAATCAGCAGGGACCGGGTGATAAGTTCACGTTCGAGACACCGGGAGCACCAATAGGTGGCCAGGTGGCCAGGGCCTAGACGAGAGTCTGCGATCAGGATGTCAGGAGCTTCGGTGGGCAGGAGGACAGGGTGTCGGGAGCTCAGATGGGCAGGTGGCTTGACCCAGACAAGGACTCACAGTCAGGCATCTTGAAATCGGATGGGCGGGCGGCCTGATCGAAGATCTACAGTTGGGTGCTGGGAGCTCGGATGGAAGGGAGGCCTGGATCACACTTACCCTCCACTAATTTCACTTCCTGCAATAAGGCCACACACACCACATACAAGAAATCATAAGCCATGCCACACATTCATGTCAAAGAACCACAGGTGGCTTGCGAGCTGTGGTTTGACCACCCCTGGCATGAACTGACTGAGGGAACGACAAAGTCTTGTCACTTTGCTTCCTAGATCTGAAGAGCTTTTGGTCACTGAATTCTGAGATGGTACATTTCAAAAGTATTAGGACATTCTCCAGGTTACCCGATAAAAGCAATTTACATATCTTCTGGCTCGACCAGTGATCTGAGCGTTACAGCAACATAATGCTCTTGTGGGACTGTCACGATTGATCATAACTTAGCTACTTACAAACAGATGATGGGAGATTGTAAGCAGATTTAATTTTAACTTTTTAACTTGAAGAATTGCATTGCAATTGCCTGGAAGTCTTTGTAATTACTTTTGCCTTTTGAAAGAGATTTGAATCTTCATTCTGTGTTGGAGGAGAGACATTGGTTGTTCCTGAACTGCATTATGGACTTGATTGGACACTGCAATAAATTAATCAGTGTGTAATTTTAAAATTATACTTCTATTAACCTTGAAGGTGTGTCTGACCAATTTAAAATATTCATGACCTGAAGCAAATTTGTGAAACATTTTAGCATTGGGGTTGCACCAGATGGAATAAATAAGGCTGAACATAAAATATCATAGCAATCCATTACACCTGGCAGTTTACTGAGACTAATTTAAGATTTTGCTTTTAAGTTAAAATGTTATATTGAATTCTGGAAAAAACTCAGAAATACTGGAGCATCACCTCATCCAGAGGAGGTAAAGATATATTACCAACATTTCAAGCCTGAGACCTTCTTCAAGGAATAATCAAAGAACAGGATGGCATCAAAATAAAGGCTGAAGACAGACAGGAGGAGGCATCCAGACCAACAAAAGGGGAGGTGAGAATTGATTTTGGCACTGTGAAAGGAGACAGGGAAGAGAGAGAGAGAGATGGAGGAAATATGACAGGGGAAGAAGAAAGGGACAGAAACAGAAATGGGAGAAGTCGATGTTAATGCCATCATGAATGCCCAGATGAGGTGTTGTTCCTCCAATTTGAAGGTGGTTTCTGGATTCTGGATTATAATTCTGGGTTGTAAATTGCTTATTAAGTGTTGATGTAAAAGTTTAATAATCAATGCTTCAAAGTACATCAGAAAAGGAAAACCAAAGAAGATTCCTCTTTTCCACACAAATTCCATTGAATAATCTTGATTTTTTTTTCTACTTTTCTCCTTACTCCAACTTTTCCCACTCTGTCCTTGCAGCACTTCATGTCAAATCTGAACACTGACAGTGGATCAGCTGACAAAGTTGGCACTTTTGTTTGGATGGATCCAACTCAAATTATAGATGTTGAATTCAAACTCCCTTAACACTCCCTCATGCTCATTAAGGCCATTACTGAACAACAGACCCATTGTTTCACAGGCTATTTCTAATCTCTTCACCCCCAAAAACCTTGCCTCCATAATCTTGACCTTCTAAATTAGCGTAGCCCACCTTTACAACTTCCCAAAATTTACACACAGATCCAGTCCGATATTCCAATCATTTCAGTCTGACTAGTCTCATGGAACTTATTTCTTCATATTGTATCTATTTTTTTCCCCTTGTCTTCTCTTTTAACTACATCTGCAATATAAGTGAGGAACTCCACCACTTTAACAGTTCCTTTACTGGATGTATCTCATTTGAATAATGGACATCCGATCCCTTTGCACCTTCATCAGTCAATAGATCAGCCTGAGTGGCAAATTATCCATTAGGCTGAGCAGGCTGAAGCCTAGGGGCCGGGAAGGTTAGGGGGCCCATCACAAACACTGGTACACTATGTAACCACTTGTCAATATGAGCTCGCTTTAGTCCTGGGTCCACCCATCAATCGTGGCTGGAGAAAGTACAGCATTCATCAGTCAATCAGCAGCGGGGTCTCGGTCCTATCTATCAATTTGGGCTCTGCTGGTCCCAATGCTACCTATCAATCAATGCTTACTTTTGTATGCACGCACAAGTCTGAGATTTGACTCCTGCCGCAGAGCTCAGCTCATGCAGTGTAACTCCACAGAAGGTTTACTTTTTTTAAAAAAGACTCTCCCTTCTTCTGCGTTATTTTATATTGAGACTTTTTTTTTAGAACTGATTTTATTTAAACCATTATAACTAATAGACTTTTCAAATTATTCAGGGTGAGCTGACAACTTCTGTAAGGTATTGTTTGATTTTATTGAAGTTTTTCCTCCCATCCTCCAACCAAACACCAACTGGTATAATCCCAGCACATACCCAGTGGATACATTGAGAATATGTGAGGGCATCATACCCAAAGGCTAATACTGATAAATGGAATGATTTCACTTTATTCTATTCAACAAAGGTGGACCCGTGGGGCGGTGGGGGGGGGGGGGGTTGGGGAACGTCAGGGGGGCCTTATTAAAGCTCAGCCTAGGGCCAGGGTGGAAGTTAATCCACCACTGCCTGACTGCACAACATGCCTGTTGCCATTCATCATCACTTCTTCCGCCTGGCTTTTATTAAACAGCTTCTCACGTAACTGCACTCACTTTCTCCAGATAAAAGGTGTTGCTATGGGAACTGTGCAGGTCCTGGTTATGTGTGCCTGTCTGTGAGATTTGTGCAATATTCTTTATTCCAGTGTGACACTGGCCCAGATCTTTAACAAAAATCCAAACGTGAATTAGTCATAGGAGAAATCCACTTGACCATTTTTATATGCTCTGCCATTCAATAGGGTCATGGTTAATCTCCCTGGATCCTCAACTAAACATTTCTTGTCTTTCTGTGGTAAACTTTCAGTGCTTTTTATTTCAAAGAATTTATCCATCTCTGCCTCGACTCTTCGAAGATTCTGGAACCACAGTGCTTTGAGGAAGGGGTTTTCAAAGACTAATGAACATGAGAGAGAGAGAAAAAAAGTCACCTTAACTCTGCATTAAATGGTCAATCCCTTATTGAATATATTGGCATTTTTATCAGTTTCATACAATCTCTTCTTAATTCACCTTATGATAGGTGTAAAAAGTTGTGGTCCTAGTTCCCAACCCTACGGCTCTCAATTCTTGCCAATCAGAAATAGACCCATTAGGATTACGGGTTCAGATTTCAGATTTAATGTCAAAGTACATACATGATATCACATGCCACCCTGAAAATCTTTTTTTTTCCTGAAGGTGATGCAGAATTACCAATTATTGGGAGTTCAAAATGAAATGCAACACAGACCGAAAAAAAATAATATAGTGCAAAAGTAAGAGTCCTTCAATGAGGCCCTGATTGAATTTGTTGTTGAAATGGTGGAGGGGTAATGGGTGTTCCTGAACCTGGTGATGTGAGTCTTGTGGCACCTCTACCTTTTTTCTGATGGGGCAGTGAGAACAGAGAATGTGCTGGGAGGTGTGGATCCTTGGTGTGGATCCGATGGCAGCCTTCCCTGTGGATGAAGGCTTTCCCTGTGATGTCCTATGAGGTACCCACTACCTTTTCGAGGACTTTATGCTCAGGCTTATTGGTGTACCCATACCAGACACCTGATGGAGCAAGTCAGCACACTTTCCATCACATATCTGTAGAAATTTGACAGCATTTCCTATGTCACGCCAAACCTCCGCAAACTGCTGAGGAAGTAAAGATGCTGACGTGCCATTTATGACAGCTCCATCTTTCTGGTAATATTTGTGATGATAGTGTTGAATTGGAGATTTTCATCAACTTTTCTGCCAATTTCCACTCTTGATCCTCTATGGTACTCAAGAAGAACCAGACTGTTCTCTTTTCCGTTTTCCTAAATGCAGCCGTGCAGGTGTAGAAGGCATTCATTGAAATACAGCTTTCCATTCTTTCTGCCATTCCATGGTCTTGCACTTTTGACTCCCTTCCTACTCAAAACTACATCCAGCAACAAGATTATGACGACTAATTTTTCAGATGGCAAACTCCATGCCACTAGTGTGAATCTAACATTTTGGATTATCACTTTGTTCGACGTGAAATCATCTGGCTATTGCTTCAGCGAAGTTAAAAATATTCTTGCACAAAATGTGAAAGAACTTCATTAAAGCTCTGTTTGCAATGCAGATAAAGAGGATTTACCTGATGTTGCAATTTCCTGATTTTTCTATTTGCTCAGCTTGATCTCATAAAATGTAAAAACAGATTCTGACCTTTAAGAACTGAAGATTGAGCTGGAATGCTGAATATTTAATTGATGTCATTGGAATTCATGAAATGTGCATTAGGTTTAATGGTCTCATTTAAGCTGCTGAAGGCATAAGAACATGAAAGGACAGATGTATGACTAGTTCCATAGTACCAAAGGCAGAGTCCCCAACACCCACCCACACAGCTGTTTCTCCAATCCCAGTTGCACTTACTTTCAAATATCGAAGGACCTCTTTATGGAGCCTCTCCTTCACCAGGATAGCAGGCGCAGATGGGCAGTCTGCTGCAAACTGACTCGCAGCCATCACAAATGTTAACACACCATGAAAAGAATGATCACAACACTCAATCTATATGCTTTCAATGTCCTCCAGGCACTCAGGGGATGTGGGTTATTGGTCAATCTAACAATGTGCGATGCTTTAAACAAGTCATTGTTATGTTATTCATCAAAGAAAACATCTTTACTTTCTGTTTGGGAAAGAAAAAGCAACAGGGAGGGAAAAAAAAGGCATTGCAATGTTTCTGCCTTGCAGTATTCCCAAAGCCCAGGACATTATTGATGGCACCTACGTGCCCCTCTGGACTCCTGCACACAAAGCCTTGCTGTTCATGAACTGGAAGTGCTTCTACTCCATCAATGTCAAGATAGTCAGTGAACAATCCAGGATAATGCAGGTCAATACCAGATTCAGAGGTAGCCAGTCAGCATTCCTGTAATTTAAGGCAGTCTCTTGTGCCTAGCTTATTTATTAGGAGAAGTCAGGGTGTAAGGACAGTTTCTGAAAGCTAATGGTGTTTACTGCTGAATCATGATACCTTTCCTAAGGCAAGAAATGGCAGAATTACATTGCCAATATTGTCAGTGAGCATTTCACTGGCCCTCTATATGCTGCACGTTTGCAGTCGACACGAATCAGGGCATGGGTGTTATGCCCTTGCAGCCTTACTAGGATGATTTATTCATGCTGCAAAGGACAAGTTATTTTTGCTCTTGTTAAATGTAGCTAAGAATGGGCTAGCCACGGTTAAAGACAACGTTTAAAATGATGACTTTTGTGCAAATCTTGTTCAATTCCACAATGCAAGCTTCTCCAGCTAAAATCTTTATGAGATGCTATGAGGATGTGTACTCTGGAGAGTTTGGAAGTCATAGTTACTAAGGGAAGAAGGTAGGATTTCAAACTCATCTGAACCAAATACATAGACATACATGTGTATCTGGAATTCTTTCCTCAGGTTTGTAAAGATGCACAGTCTCTTAGTCTTTTTTAAGACAGTGATTAGTTTTTGGGTACTTGGAAGGGAAATGGGAATTGGTCGGGAGATGGAGGCGGATGGCTAACTGAATTCTTATTAAATCGTGTAAGTGTAACCAGTTTGAAGAGATGGTTTGTTTCAGCTATCCACCAAGGGTGGCCATGTGTACAGAGCCAGTAACCTTCCCTCCTCCACCTTTTTCCTTTCCCTCCTTCCCCTTCCCACCTTCCCTCCTCACCTCCCCATACCCCTATCACTCTTCCTTCCTGTTCCCCCCTCCTTTACCCTCCCCTTACCCTTCTCTCCCCTACCCCTTCCCATACCGCTCCCTTACTCCTTCCCTCTCCTTTCCAATCTTTCTTCTCTTTTCTTCCTCTCCTTCTCCTTCCTTCCATCATTCCTCTCCTTACTCTCTCCTTTTTAAAAAATTCTTTGTAAGTATTTTTCTGCACCAAAAGATAATACGCTCACAAATGAGATTGAAATATGAAAGCAAATTTGGCCCCTCAAAAGTGTTGGATGTGGGTTATTTATTGTCAGTGCAACAAGTTGCGAACTCTTTCGCATAGGTAAAAGACTTTGTAGAGTTCAAGCCTAGATAGCTGAAGGACATTTGTATCCTGATTTGTTCATGACATCCCAATATCAGCAATTTGCTGCTGAGTAAAACAACTCATTCTATCTCACAGCCAAAAGTTTTCTTTTTCTCCACTGTTGCCATGAAAATTTGCTTACCACCTGCGAGCTGTAATTTTCCATGTAGTTTCTTCTTGAACAATTTATGTACCCCATAGTGGATGTATCTGTGCTTGCACTGGAAACAGCAGGTATAGGTAGTCCTGGACATTGGCAATTCTTACCATTTCTCGAGGAATTGGACCGGTGGTACGTAATTACCTCTGTGCATCACGTGCGTAGCATGCGCCTTGGAGTTATCCTTGTGTACAACTCAATGTATTAGATCATCCTCGACTCAATCCATTGCATGGTCTCTCCTCTGGTCTTTGCCCATCCTCACTCTTTCTAAATGCACAACACCCAAACAAACTGACCCCATGCTCCCAGGACCCACCATGGTCAGTATCACAAGGAGCCATAGAATGTTACAGGCTGTACTGCCAAAATGATAAATCCTCGATCCTCTACCACAGCAGAAAACTTTTAAATTGTTTCAAGATTTCTGATGATCAGAGATTTTTATTTAAATAAATGCTGTGCTAAAAAATAAATCTAATAAAAACACATTTAAGAATCAGTTAAAATAAGCTAAAACAAAGCACTTGCCTGATTTTGCTTCCTTATATAAACAAATTTGTCATTTCTATGCCAGTTCCTCCTGACATAAAGCTAAGAGCTGGATGTGGTCTATCTGGATCTTCTCTTTTGGAGTCTGTTGCTCGATTCCTCAATGAGTCCAACAACAGAGCAGACAGCCAAGCTCATTGCCGTCCATCTTTAAGAACATTTATCTGAATGCACACTGAAGTCCAAGCCTCAAAGAGGCAGCAATGGATGATCATGTGGCTAAACTTCAGAGCCACTGGCTATTAGCTCATTTGACCTTGGCCCTCCAGATGACAATGTTCAAAATATTAAAATTAAAAATAATTAAAACTTAACTGTTTTCTACGAGCTCTGGATTTTAGCAGACAGTTGGATGATTTCTGCTCTCCATTCCCTCAATGACCACACTTAACAGGATATCAGGATTTGCCTTTAGAAGCAGGTTTAAGGGCAGAATGTAACAGAACTGACCCACTGATGTTGATTAACATTGATCTGGACTTTGTGCATGTGTGTGAGAGAAAAGACAGAAATTACCATTTATTATCAGTGAATGAAATATGCAAACATTACATGAGTATTTCACCAAGATTTGAGGTGAAGGTGAGTTAATTATATGGGCACAAGTTGTCACAAGGGAACGAGTTTATTTGTTTATCTCTGCACTTTGCTCAGATTATGTGTCTATTTCATGATAAATGGATTTTCCTCAGAACTTTTAGCATTCCTTGCGAAAATAATCTGCCAAAATGGAGGCAATTCTTCCCTTTGTTGCAATATTTTGTCCTTAATTTTATGTGCCACCTTTGTTGTATAACCTATACCCGTTTCGTCTGCCATTAGTTTCACGTTTCAATAGCTATTGAATTTTTGCAAGCTTTCTTTTGTCAAACTACACAATAACAAAAAGAATTCTGTTTGATTGGGACTGTTCATCATTAATTGTTAAATTCTTTGTTCTGTATCACGAGCAGTAAGACTGCCACCTTTTGATGCCCTCTCACTGAATGAAGTCCCCAGCTGCCTATTGATGTAGCTTTCAGTCTCAGTACAAAATAGATGTTTTTTTTTATTGAGTGGTAGTAAACTTGTGCACTCCATGTCATTCATTGTATTCACCCTTTGAATCAATATTCACCCAAATGACATTCATAACATTTAATGATTTATCAAATGTTATGGGAGAGGAAGGGGAAGCATTGTTTTCGACTGCTTAATTGTCAAGCACAACTTGAATGGTAACCTTGAGCGAGTCTGGATGTTGGATAATCAGAGAGGGTATCAAGCTTCCTCTTCAATTAACATCTTGAAAAAAATATCAAAAGCTTTGTTTGCAATATTTCACTAATCTTCATCATACAAATGGTCCATACTGTTTCTTCAAACTGAATTCTATTATCCCTAAAAATGAAAAGCTGAAGGAAGAATAATTTTATCTCTGCTGGGATTCCAAATCAGATGCCTGGGCTGAAAAATCAGGAGATTCAGAGGATACTGATGGAAAACTCTTTGATTGATTTACATTAGAAGTTGAATCATGTAAAATGTTCCATGCCATATTCTTTAAAAACTCAATATGGTGAGAAATGTTGCTGCACACAAAATATTCTTCCTATGAGATAACAAGTAGGAGAAAGACAAGGCCATATGGGGCTTTGAGTCTTCTCTGCCATTTTAGATCATGTCTGATCTTCTACCCCAGGTCATGAAGTATTCCCATATCACTTGATTCTGTTTTTTGTCGATAAGTTTGTTGATCTCTGTTTAAAATTAATGGCTGAGCCTTTAAAGTACTTCATCATGATGTTGCAAAGATTGACCACTCTCCGCTTGATGAAATTTGTCCTCATCCCTGCCCTAATTAATATACCTCTTATTCTGAGTCCCTTTAAAGACGCAACATTGACATTGCAGCCCTGAGTGAGACTCGTCTTGCCAACGAAGATCAACTGACAGAAACTGGAGATGGATACAAGTTTTTTTTTTTCTGGAGCTGTCTCACCAGTGACGAGCACCATGATGCTGGAGTTGAATTTTCGCCGGGAGTCACCATGTTTGGAAACTTGCCAGTCTCCCCAGAACAGGAGTCACGCCACCATGGTCAGTGCCTATGCCCCCACAATGACCAACCTGAGTCACAATACAGGTTTTATGAAGAACTAGACACCTTGCTATCAACCGTGAGCAGCACTGACACCCTGATCTTGCTCGACGACTTCAATGCAGGACTCTGCATCCTGGCAGGGAGTCATTGGGAGACATGGATTGGGCAAGTGTAACAGCCTGCTCTTATTAAAGACCTGTGTGGCGTATGACCTCCTCATCACCAACCAACTTTCTTCCTGCCTACCCGCAACAAGATGTCCTAGTTGCATCCCCACTCTAAGCATGAGCATCTTATCGACTATTTCATGGTCAGGAGAAAAGGCAGGCAGGATGTCAAAATGACCGAGGCCATATGAGGTGCTGACTGTTTGACGCTTCACAGGCTCATTGTCTCCAAAATGAAGCTCTGCATCAGACTCAAGAAGGAACCACAAGGAAGCAAGGCCAGGAAAAGAATCAATGTGGCCAGGCTGAAGCCCAGTATAGACTTAGAAACCAAACTTGCTGACCTAGCAGGCTGCACTGAGGAGGACTGGGAGTGCTTCAGGGATGTTGTCCATTCATCTGCACTGAAGATGCTCGGGCCCTCTGTGGTGCGCTGTTAGCCAGAATCAGACACACACAAGGTAAAGACTGTACAACAGGCTTTAGTCCACAAAGACTTCCACAAAGCCAGGCTGGCTGTGGCTGCAGTGACTCTGAGTGAGGCCTCGGGAGGCTGGTGCAGGCTTATATCCCGGAGGGTGATTGACACCCGACTGGGTGGGGCTTGATCCATTCAGGCCGACTGATTGACAGCCAGCCAGGTGTTGTAGACTCCTGCAGGTACAGAGGTTGCCTCCTGCAGTAGGTCGGTGGTACACTCCCGCAGGTACAGAGGTTGCTCCCTGCAGTAGGCCGCCGGTACACTCCTGCATGTACAGAGGTTGCCCCCTGCAGTAGGCCGGCGGTACACTCCTGCAGGTACAGAGGTTGCCCCCTGCAGTAGGCCGGCGGTACACTCCTGCAGGTACAGAGGTTGCCCCCTGCAGTAGGTCGGTGGTACACTCCCGCAGGTACAGAGGCTGCCCCCTGCAGTAGGCCGCCGGTACACTCCTGCATGTACAGGGTTGCCCCCTGCAGTAGGCCGGCGGTGTACCACCACACCCTCTACCCTTAAGCAGCATGACTGATTCAATGAAAATGATACAGGCTCTACTTGTTAAAAAGCACTGTCTTCATCATGCCCATCAGAATAACCCATCAGCTGCCTAGAAAAATGCTTTCACCACTACTCGCACGCCAGTCCAGAATAAATTGCGTAAAATGCAAGATCCTTGGCTGAGCACCAAGGCAGATGAAATACAGGGATATGCTGACAAAAACAACTTGAAGTGGTTCTATGAAGCCCTCAATACTCTCTTGAGGTCTGTAGCTTCCCCCTCCTGAGTACAGATGATACAACTCTCATTACAAGAAGGCTCAGAGCCTGCAGAGATGGGCTGAAAACTTTGAAGCCGTCCTCAAATGACCGTCATCTATCAATGATGAGGTGATAGATAGGATTCCCCAGGTGGACATCAGGCACCATGGATGACCCACAGGTCGCAACTGAAGTCACAGAAGCTTTTATCCAGCTATCCAGTGGCAAAGGTCCAGAGCAGATGCCATTCCTGCAGCGATCTACAAGGCTGGAGGCCCTGTACTTATAGAGAAGCTCACTGAGTTGTTCCAGTCTTTTTGAATGAAAGGATCCATTCTTCAGGATCTTAAAGATGCATCCATCATACACTCTACAAGAGGAAGGCCAATCGACATGTATACAACAATCCCTGAGGTATCTTGTTGCTTACCATGGCAGAAAAAAAACCCTTGCAAGATCCTGCTAAATCATCTGGTGACTTATCTGGAGCTGGATCTGCTGCCACAGTCAACAGTGCAGCTTCTGCAAAGGTCCTGGGACTATTGACATGAGTTTTGCTGTGTGCCAACTTCAGGAGAAATGTCAGGAGCAGAATCGCGAACTTTACACAACCTTTGTTGACCTCACAAAAGCCTTGAAAACTGTCAGCCGACCAGGCCTGTGGAGGATGATGTCAAAGTTTGGCTGCCCCGCCAAATTCATTCCAATGCCACGCCAGTCCCATGGTGGCATGATGGCCAGAATGCTGGATAGCGGAGAACCCTCTAAGGCGTTCCCAGTCCCCAATGGCATCAAGCAGGGCTGTGAGCTTGCACCCACGTTTACTGCCATGCTGAATGATTCCTTCCAGGACAGTGATGCTGGGATCAGCCTCAAGCACAGAGAGGATGGGAAGCTCTTCAACCTGAGGAGACTTCAAGCTATTGCCAAAATGAAGGAGACTGTTCTGATGACTGCACCTTGTAGGCTGGCTCAGAGCCAGAGATGCAAGTCAGTGTGGACAAATTCTCCACAGCTTGTGTTGATTTTGGACTCCCCATCAACGTTAAAAAGACTGAAGCCATGTATCAGCTTGCTCCTCATGCTCTGTACAATCAAAATCACATTCAAAGGGCAAAAACTGCAGGCAGTGGACCAGTTCACCCTCTCCCGAGCATTGACTATTGATACAGAGGATAACTGCAGACTAGCAAAGGCAAGTTCTGCTTTCAAAATGCTGTTCTCTACTGATTGAGAAAGTCAAGGAATCAGTCCAGCAACAAATTTAAAGGTCTACAGAGCCGTGGTACTCACTACCCTCCTGTATGAACGAGGGCTGTGTATCGAAGGCATGCAAGACAGCTCAACCATTTTTACGTGACTTGTCCTCACAGAATATTAGGCATCAGATGGCAAGGCAAAGTACCAGAAACTGAAGTTCCCTCCAGAGCAAGTCTACATCAGTCAACACCCTGTTGATGAGAGCACAGACGTGGTGGGCAGATGAAGTCATCTGTATGCCAGCCAAGCGCATACCCAAGCAGCTCCTTTTTGGGGAACACTTTGCTGGTAGAAGCTCACATGGAGTGGAGAAGAAATGTCATAAAGACACATGGAAGGCCCCCCTGAAGTCACTTGACATAGTCACAAAATGCTGGCAAAAATCTGCCCTTAGCTGGGATTATCCACACGGGCTGACAAGCTTATGAAGAAAGGTGCATTCCTCAAGCACAACCTGCGCAAGACCAGAGCCATCAGCGCATCAACAGCAGTGTCTACACATGTCTGTCCAACATGCCAGGATATTCTGTGCCCGAATTAGCTTGACCTGTTATTTTGGGAACCCGACTGTAGAGAGAGAGAGAGAGAGAGAGAGAGATAACATACACATACACACACACATACACACACAGAGATAGATATAGATATATCTTTCTTTCTTTGGCTTGGCTTCGCGGATGAAGATTTATGGAGGGGTAATGTCCACGTCAGCTGCAGGCTCGTTTGTGGCTGACAAGTCCGATGCGGGACAGGCAGACACGGTTGCAGGGGTTGCAAGGGAAAATTGGTTGGTTGGGGTTGGGTGTTGGGTTTTTCCTCCTTTGTCTTTTGTCAGTGAGGTGGGCTCTGCGGTCTTCTTCAAAGGAGGTTGCTGCCTGCCGAACTGTGAGGCGCCAAGATGCATGGTTTGAGGCGATATCAGCCCACTGGCGATGGTCAATGTGGCAGGCACCAAGGGCTTTCTTTAGGCAGTCCTTGTACCTCTTTGGTGCACCTCTGTCTCGGTGGCCAGTGGAGAGCTCGCCATAGAACACGATCTTGGGAAGGCGAGGGTCCTCCATTCTGGAGATGTGACCCACCCAGCGCAGTTGGATCTTCAGCTGTTGGCCTCTGCCATCTCGAGTACTTCGATGTTGGAGTTGAAGTCGTTCCAATGAATGTTGAGGATGGAGCGGAGACAATGCTGGTGGAAGCGTTCTAGGAGCCGTAGGTGATGCCGGTAAAGGACCTATGATTCGGAGCCGAACAGGAGTGTGGGTATGACAACGACTCTGTATACGCTAATCTTTGTGAGGTTTTTCAGTTGGTTGTTTTTCCAGACTCTTTTGTGTAGTCTTCCAAAGGTGCTATTTGCCTTGGCAAGTCTGTTGTCTATCTCATTGTCGATCCTTGCATCCGATGAAATGGTGCAGCCGAAATAGGTAAACTGGTTGACCGTTTTGAGTTTTGTGTGCCGGATGGAGATGTGGGTGGGGGGCTGGTAGTCATGATGGGGAGCTGGCTGATGGAGGACCTCAGTTTTCTTCAGCCTGACTTCCAAGCCAAACATTTTGGCAGTTTCCGCAAAACAGGACGTCAAGCACATTGTATATATGGAATGTGTGTGTAAGGTGCACAGTCTGTATGTGTTTGTGCACGATGGTCTGGAGATACGCTGTTAAATCAGGTTATATATGAATATATACAATCAGATGGCAATAAACTTGAACTTGAACTTCTCACTGACATCTGGAAATCCCTGATCTGTTCATTAGGGTGGCCCTGGAGGGACTGAGATTAGATGCCACGAGACAGCACATCCTGATGACTTCCCAATCATAGTAGGAGACTTCAATCAGGCTGACCTGAAGAAGACTTCAGTGAACTACCACCAAAAAGATGGGGTCTGACAGTGGCAACTCTTTGCATGCAGCTCTAATGGGAATTTTCAAATGCTCCAGTTCATAACTATTAAAACTCAACCCGAGAGCAATAGAATCAAACTTATCTGTGAATATGGATGTCCTAAGATCACTAGTAGACCTCGCAATTGGCAGAAATGTCAGTCTCCATTGGACCGTGGAGCTTTTAAACAGCTGACACTCAGGCAAGTTAAACACCATAAACAGCCAGCAAATGAGCCATTTTAACTTTGAGGGAGTCGCAAGCAGCAGATGCTCAGTCCATTTTAACATTGCAGGTGATTTAAAGAGACATTGCATTGACCATTTGAATACCGCATGAGTTACCAGCATCTGACCCATGGGCCACTTAAAGAAGACCCGGCCACATAGACACAGAGAGAGGCACAGGTTAAGCTAAGACACTGGGCCCTGAAGCATCGTTCCCCTACCATCTCCTGGCCAACATATAATCCTTGGAGAACAAATTAAATGAACTCAACCGAATTACAACATCTCTAAACTAACCCTATTTATCAACAGGGTTGATAAGCATGATATGCTTCACAGAAACATGATTAAAAGAGGACATTCCAGCTATGGCAGCAAGTACAGGCCATTCCAGCCTTTAAAACAAGGACAAACACAATAGATGGCCCTGATGGTTCACTACCTGATGAGCTGAGCATCTGCTACCATCTGCTATAATTCCTACAAAGGCTGAGGACCATGTGATATCTATCTGAGCCTGACATCAGAACGTCATTCGTAAAGGTGAACCATCGCTGGGCAACAGGCCCTGATGATGTACCTGGCAGGGTACTGAAAATCTGTGCCAACTAACTAGCCAGAGTGTTCATGGATATTTTTAATCTCTCATTGGTGCAGTTAAAGGTTCCCACCTGCTTCAAAAGGACATCAATCATCCCAGTGCCCAAGAAGAACAGAGTGAGCTGCCTCAATGACTATCACCCAGCGTTATTAACATCTATTGTGATGAAATGCTTTGAGAGGTTAGTCGTGGTTAGAATTAAATGTTCCTAACCAGAGTTCTAGACCCACTGAAATTTCCCCATCATCACAGTCGCTCCACAGTTGGCGCATTATCACTGGCTCTCCACTCATTTCTGGATCACTTCGAAACAGCAGTTCGTACGTATGGCTGCTCTTCATAGACTGCAGCTCAGCCTTCAACACCATTACTCCCTCAGTGCCGGTGAAAGATGCTCCAAACCCTGGGCCTCTTCACCCCCCTCTGCAACTGGATACTTGACCTCCTCATCGGAAGACCACAGACTGTATGAATTATAAAAAACATCTCCTTCTCACTATCAGCACAGGTACACCTCAAGGATGTGTGCTTAGCCCACTTCTCTACTCATTATACACCCATGACTGTGTGGCCAGGCACATTTCCAATGAAACCACTTTTGTTGTCAGAATCACAAATGGCAATGAGGAAGTGTACAGGAGGGAGACACATCAGCTCGTTGAGTGGTGTCACACCAACAACCTTGCACTCAATGTTCGTAAAACCAAGAAGATGGTTGTGGACTTCAGGAGGAAGTCAGGGGAATGATCAAGTCCTCATTGAGGGTTCAGCAGAGGAGAGGATCAGGAACTTTAAATTCCTGGGTGTCAATATCTCGGAGGATCTATCCTAGAGCTTCCATGTCGATGCAATCATAAAGAAGGCTTTCCAATGGTGAGATGTTTGAGGAGATTTGGTATGTCACCAAAGACTCTTGTAAACTTCTACAGGTTTACCGTGGAGAGCTTTCTGGCTGGTTGCATAATTGTCTGGTATGGAGGTGCCAATGCTCAGGTCAAGAAAAAAACTCCAGAGGGCTGTTAACTCAGCAGACATCACGGGCACCAGACTTCACACTATTGAGGACATTTACAAAAGGCAGTGTCTGAAGAAAGCAGCCTCTATCCTCAAAGACCTCCACCATCCAGGGCACACCCTCTTACTCTTCTACCATCGGAAAAAAATGGTACAGGGGCCTAAATATGAGCACGGCACAAGGACAGCTTCTTCCCCATTGCCATCAGATTCCTGAATGAGCAGTGAACCAAAGACAATGCCTCACTTTGACTTTTTGTGCATTATTTTTATTTATTTTTTTGTAAGGTGGTTTATATGAAAGTTTGCACTGTGAAGTTGCTGCCAAACAACAACTTTTGTGACATGATCATGACACACCATTCTGATTCTATTCTGATCCAGTATGGAGACGTGAAATCCTTTGCTTCAAAATCTCACAACCCATGCTTTGAGAACCTTGTGGAATTAGGAGATCATCACTTCACCAACTACCCGTCCCATCAAGCACATCCTGCCCCATCTGTAGAACAGTCTCCGAATCTCCCATTAGCTTCATCAATGATCACAAGAGCCACACAACTGAATGTTTCAATTCATTCTCAATCTCGAGGCAATGCCTAAAAGGAAGATAACACAAACTTTTCACATGGCACCATCTTCATTGAACCAATTATGACTCAGTTACAGGCTTCACTTTCCATAGTAACTAAAGCTCAATGAAGCATTTTTTTTTTCCTGTCCTTGCTTAAATAAGGTACAATGAAATACAAGATTAATTCCATTTGAAAAAAAAAATTGGGTAGATAATTGGAAAAATTTCCCCATAGGCGAGATATCTAAAATAGAAGGTTTTAGGGCAAGATGGTAAGGGATTTAGACACGATCTGAGGAAGATCTTTCTCCACCAAAAATCTGGAAGCACACTGAAATCTGGAACACACTGCCTTGTGGGAGGGGGAGGCAGGAGTTTTTACAACAGTTAAGAAGTCTCCAGACGATCACCAACACACAAAAGACTATGGAACGTATATTGATAAATAGGGTTAGTTTAGAGAGGTTGTTTGCCCCGAACATATTGGGCATATTTCTGCGCTCGACAGAGTTGTGCCCCACGGTCATTGGTTGAATTCATCAGGGGTACAATGAATATTATATAGCAACATTTATATTCCACTCTGTATTCAGTTTTCTGTAAGATTAAATGATTGTCTATTGGACTCCAGTCACAATTTTGAATGATGTAACTAGATGTTGGGAGTTGAGAACAGCCAGCCTCTATTCCTCTTCCATGCATTTATCAACAAAGTTACGTTTTTATTTTCTGGAGAATTGCATTTATTTAAAGTGTCAGACACCATGCTCCATGCTCCATACTCCATACAGTGTGTTATTAATGTAAAAATACATTTTCTTTGAATAGAGGTGCGCATGAGTACTGCTGTAACCCTTCTGAACACTGTGATCTATAGCAGATTTGCTATTTAAAGAAGTTTTGTAAAAGAACAATTGTGGTGTCTGTGGCATCAGTGAATTCTTTCAAACAAGGTTTCAGTACCTTCTGGCACATCTGTCATATACTATCTCCTGCTGCAGCATTTTCCATCCCAAAGGTGCTGAAAGCCTATTACAACTCACCTTTAACTCATACAATCTGCTTTCCAGTGTTATCACTCTTCCCAATGGTGGTGTTTTCCTCCAATCCAGGTGTTAATGATTTTTAAACAGATTTGAATTCACAAGCTGAGATTCTGGAATTGTTTGTTATGGCTTTTTTTTTCATTTTAAAAAAAAACAGCTTAGGAAAGTCACATCCTGACGACATTTTCACCTTGCTCCCTTCGGTGTACACCAGGTGCAGTGGTGTCCTCTGCAAGTAATGAATGACTGCAATGTAGAAAGACACCAAAATAGAACCTGAAACGTTAAGGAAAAAATGTTCCACAAACCATAATATCAAGGCAATGGTTGGATGACTTAAAATAATGTGTGCATCCATATAAACAGTTCAGAAATTTGTCATAAAAGGCATGACCATCTTATCAAGTTATATTATCAAAAGGCTTAAAAAACCCCAATCTGAATGAAAAGGAAAGGCACATAATACAGATGATACCAGTGGCTCTCAACCTTTTTCTTTCCACTCACATACCACTTTAAGTAATCCCTATGCTCTGCTATTAGGGATTGCTTAAGGTAATATGTGAGCGGGAAACAAAGGTTGACATTCACTGCTCTAGACCCAATTGTTACTGAAATATTTTGCTTGAGAAAAATTGTCATTGGAGTCACGAAACCAGTCAATTAGGTACGAGTCAATGAGGTACGATTAAAACAGTGGTTTTCACCTTTTTTATTTCCACCCACATACCACCTTAAGGAATCCCTTTCTAATCACAGAGCACCTATGGCACAGGGAATCCTTAAAGTGGTATGTGAGTGGAAAGAAAAAGGTTGAGAATCACTGGATTATATATTCTGCCATTCACCTGCAATTCACAGGTATTATTACTTGGTATTCCAGTTAGGCAATTGAGCTAGGTTTGAAAATAAAAGCTAACTTTTAATGACATGATCTGTTTCAAGATATGTATTGCAGGATATTTGGATTTTATTGGAGCCTGAAACTGACAAGTAAACAATCTACTCTCTGTAATGAAACATAAATCATTTTAGTTTTACTTTACAAGAACATTTAATAAAAATAGGAGTGGAAGTTGGCCATTTGGCCTTTTGAAGATGATCTATCATTTATCTTCTACCTCTCAACTAATTTAAATGTACATTAATATGTGCTTGAATTGCTTCCAATTATATCTGCTAAAATTCCAAACCAATTGTAATAATAAGACTTTATCATAGATAGATTTGACAGGCATGTTGATAACTTAGAAGGTGGTTGAGCTTCACCAACATCGGAGATTTCTTCCAAACTTGTCCCCAACTGCATGTTCCAGTCAAGCTAACCTGAGTCTTCCATTATCTCCCCAAAAGAATTTATAAGACCTAATATAGTCCTCTTCTTGTCAAAATTTCAGGGCTGATCCAAGTGTGAATGCTCATCTTTGGAATTTGTAATCAGAAATTATGTTATTTAACTTGGGTAGATCAGACACCAAACATATCACTGCGTCTACTCTTAATTGGATGTCAGAGATGTCAAAAATGCCGGGATAATGTTGCTAAACTTTGAGCACAATAAACTTTGATACTTTTCTCGATTCCTTCTCTCCACAGTGCCATATCCTATTGCTCCCTTTGTTTCATTAACCTTTCCTGATCTCTTGATTGAGAGGTCGACCATCTTTTTGATTAAAACGTTCCTCTTGACTTCCCTCTTTACTTCTGTTTAATTTGGACTTGAATCCCTTGACATTTGAATGCTTCAGTGTGCTGAAACTTTTACTGAGATCAGCCTCATCAATGCACATCTTAATTCGAAAAACTTAATTTTGGCTACTTTTGAAAGAACAGAAATGAGCGGTTCTTAACCTTTTGTTTTAATTTAAATTACTTGTCCCCAGAACTCCTCTTTGTTGCTTATGTCTGTGCTTGCTTCAAGGCAAAAATGCCCTTCCTTGATTAGAATAGCCGGTATATTGAGACCCTGCACTATAAGAATCAAATTCCTCCGATTTGTATTACATCCCTCTAATAACAACATGCAACCTATTAATTTAGTTTCCTTTTTTTTAATTTTAACTAAGACAACTGAGTTCTTAATGTGTCCATAATAAAACTCAGAATCAGAATTTATTCTCATGAACATGTCATAAAATTCACATCAGCATTGCAGGTGCAAATATTGGTAATAATTGCATTTAAATAAATAAATAAATTTGGTGCAAAATAAAAGAAAGTGAGGGAGTGTATGTGGTTCATTGTCCATTCAGAAATCTGGTGGCAGAGGGGAAGAAGCTGTGTTTGTTTGTCTTCAGACTCTTGTACCTCCCTCCTGATGACAGCAGTGTGAAGAGGGCATGGCCTGGGTGGTGAGGGTACTTTCTTGAGACTTCATCTTCTTAACCCATCATAACCCAGGAGTCTTCAGGTTAAGAATGAGATCTGTTCTGACATCTATTTTTTATGTGGTATTTGTAGAGAAGTTGGAACAGGTACATACAGTTCTTATTTAGCCTCAGTTAGTCAAATGTTTATCTTAGTACTGTAAAGAAAAACATTAAAATACAGTACTTGCATACCAGAAGGGGCATTTGTGAGGTAACATCATGTGCATATGTGAATTGGGGGCGTACGTATGAGTTGTCCCATAAGTTGGACATTAATAACCCATGGATTTGCAAGATCAAGCAATTCGAAACAAAAACAAGCTGCTAATGGAACCCCAACAGGCCAATCAGCAGCTGTGGTGGGAAAAGGACCTTTATTGTTGAGACTGTTCACCTGGACTGTGCTATGAGTGTTGGTTTAACGGATGACAAGGTAAATAGAAATACTTGCATGATAACCTGAAGTAAGAATTGACATTTCAGTGGAATGGATGAGCAAAATGTTAAGAATTAGGCAAAATAATCAATTAGCAACAAAAATAATGTTTTCCCCCACGATGTGGAAATTATTAGCACAGCAATGTACAACTGTAAACAATGGTGATTAAAAATCATTGATGGGTTTTGAATTCTTTGGTTGTTTTGGATTTACATTTCCTAAATTTTCCATGGAATTAAAAAGGTGAAAGCAGAAAATAAAATGTTTTCTCATTTCTTCATCTGGCAATGTCTCATGATTAATACTTCATTTAGCATAAAATATCAAGATCACATTCCTGCTTCCTCAGTGTGATGTTTCTTTTATTGTAATAAAGAAACTTGGGTTCTTTTATAACAACTGTACTTTACTAGCTATAGTATTTAATCACGACCTCATGGAAGCATCCATTTTGAATCTACCCCTGGCTGCAACAACTTGTTTCTGACTCCCTCTGGTGGTTAGGATTATCTCCAGCACTCTATCATTACCTCCCATTTCCTTGAGATGTTTAATCTAACAACATGACATACTAAAGGTCAGCACAAATGTAAACACAAACATCAGTAGCACAAACTTTTTAACTGTGCAGTTCTTTTTCTTTACAGATTCAGTCTGTCAGGTGTTTTGATAATGTGTGTGCATCTTCTTAACACAAGTGTTTGTGTTGGCTCTGCTGGTCCACTACTGTTTAGCAGTGGTGTTGTTTCCTCTGTTGCTGTGCAGGTTGGATCCTTTGCATTTGTTTGTTCCTGCAGTGTCTTACACTTTCAGCAGCCTCTTTCGATTCCTCCTCAGTATCCTGTGTCCTGACAGTGTAGGATCTTGGATTTACTTCCTTCAGAACAATAGCTTTTTTGTTTCTGAGTCTCTCTGTGTTATGTTGTACCAGTGGCCCTCAGTTTTGCTGACGTATCATAGTTTGCTTTCTGTCTCCATTGCAGATGCTTTTGTTTCCATTCAACATCTTTGACATCTCTGTTCTTGTTTGGGTCTACAGAGTAGGGAACTGTGGTGCATAGTCTATGTCCCATCAGAAGCTCAGTGGGTGACACACGTTCAAGTGGCAAAGCTCTGTAACTCAACAGAGCTAGATAAGCACCTGTTGTGCTTTCTTGAGTAACTAACTATGTGAACGCCTTTCTCTGCTTTACCATTTGACTGTGCATGCAGAGGATTTGAAGTTAAATGTTGAAAATCATACTCCTCTGCAAAGTTCTGGAATGTTCTACAGCTGTAGCATGGTCCATTGTCACTGCAGACAATTTGAGGAATTCCAAGTCTTGCAAAGAGTGATTTCATACATTTGATCATATTAGGAAGCAGTACAACCTCCAGATAATTCAATAGATAGTCAATAACTAGCAAATATATCTTCTTCAGCATGATGCTGAACCAAGCCATGAAAGACCTCAACAATGAAGACGCTGTTTACATTCGGTACCGCACGGATGGCAGTCTCTTCAATCTGGGGCGCCTGCAAGCTCACACCAAGCCACAAGAGCAACTTGTCCGTGAACTACTCTTTGCAGACGATGCCGCTTTAGTTGCCCATTCAGAGCCAGCTCTTCAGCGCTTGACGTCCTGCTTTGCAGAAACTGCCAAAATGTTTGGCCTGGAAGTCAGCCTGAAGAAAACTAAGGTCCTCCATCAGCCAGCTCCCCACCATGATTACCAGCCCCCCCACATCTCCATCGGGCACACAAAACTCAAAACGGTCAACCAGTTTACCTATCTCGGCTGCACCATTTCATCGGATGCAAGGATCGACAACGAGATAGACAACAGACTCGCCAAGGCAAATAGCGCCTTTGGAAGACTACACAAAAGAGTCTGGAAAAACAACCACCTAAAGAAACACACAAAGATCTGCGTATACAGAGCCGTTGTCATACCCATGCTCCTGTTCAGCTCCGAATCATGGGTCCTCTACCGGCATCACCTAAGGCTCCTAGAACGCTTCCATCAGCGCTGTCTCCGCTCCATCCTCAACATTCATTGGAATGACTTCATCACCAACATCGAAGTACTCGAGCTGGCAGAGTCTGCAAGCATTGAATCTATGCTGCTGAAGACCCAACTGCGCTGGGTAGGTCACATCTCCAGAATGGAGGACCATCGCCTTCCCAAGATCGTGTTCTATGGCGAGCTTTCCACTGGCCACCGAGACAGAGGTGCACCAAAGAAGAGGTACAAGGACTGCTTAAAGAAATCTATTGGTGCCTGCCCCATTGACCACCGCCAGTGGGCTGATATCGCCTCCAACCGTGCATCTTGGCACCTCACAGTTCGGCGGGCAGCAACCTCCTTTGAAGAAGACCGCAGAGCCCACCTCACTGACAAAAGACAAAGGAGGAAAAACCCAACACCCAACCCCAACCAACCAATTTTCCTTTGCAACCGCTGCAACCATGCCTGCCTGTCCCGCATTGGACTTGTCAGTCACCAACGAGCCTGCAGCAGACGTGGACATACCTCTCCATAAATCTTCGTCCTGAAGCCAAGCCAAAGAAAAAAAAGAATTATTTCCATTTAAGTGGAACAGATCAGTCCCAACTTTCTGCCATGGTTCTGTTGGTAAGTCAGTTATGATCATTGGTTCATTTGTCTGCTTTGTGTGATATTTCAAATAGGTCTCACAGCTTGAAACCACCTGGTCAATGTCAATATTTAACCCTGGCCAATAAACAGCAGTTCTGGCCCTCCTCTTGCATTTTTATCTTCCAAGTAAAACCTCGTGCACCCTTTTCAGCATTTCTCATCCCAGTGATTGAGGAATGATAATTCTGCTCTGTCTGAATAGAAGCCCATTGACAACACTCAGTTCAGCTCTGATGTTGTAGTATGGCTGACAATCACCTCTAGGCCATCCTTCATTCAAATTCTTGATGACCTTCTGTAGAACTGTGTTCTTTCTGTTTCAGTTATGATCTGCTTGCATTTTGTGTCAGATATGGGAAGAGATTCAGTGATCAGGTTCTCGTGGAGATTCACATCTATCTCTGTGAACTCTCATTGTGTGCTTCACTCTGCATTGTTGCCCTGGATAATATATCAGATAACAATGTTTCTCTGGTGTGTACACCCTCTTGATAAGTTTTCACATGCTTTGTCACCAAGCAGTGATTCATGTCCATCTGGGATTACTGTGAACCTGAAGTGGCGCTGTTTATCTTAAAATTTCACCGTGAGTTCACATGTGCCTTCTGTGGCAATGCTCTGTCCATTGTAGGCTTTGAGCAGTACAGGATTTGCATGGATGTATGGCTTTATTTTCATTGGCCTGATGTTGCGTTCACTGATCAGATTGACTTTTGCCCCTGTGTCCAGCTAGAAAAGAATATTTATTCTATTTGTATGCAATGAGACAGTCCACTTATCCTGTTCGACTCTGTTCACACTTCGCTGTTCAGTGTCTGTTGATTTAAAGTCTTTCTGCACTACTATGCCAACGAAGAATGCATCACTGAGAACAGTTTCTTCTATTGTATGAAGAGTGTGCACGCTTTCATTTCTGTTTTGTTTCTCTTTGGGAAAACATTGCTTTGCATAATGATTCTGCCCTTTGCACTTATTACAGATTTTCCATACACAGGGCATTGTTTGGGAGCACATCACTTATAATTTAACATCTCTCCACCTTTTTATTCATTTTTTTTTGTCTGTGTGTGTGGACACACATCGTGGCTATGACTATGGTTTCATTTTCATTGGCTTTTGCACTATCACGGAACATTTTTGCATGTTGCAGAGCTATTTCGCTGGTGTGGCAAATCTTCACAACTCCAGCTAAGGTAATTTTGACTCTCACATCAACCTCTCTCTCACTTTCTTATCAATAATCCCAAACACAATTTAAGCATGGATCATTGAATCCAAAATTGCTTGTTCTTGCTATTAATTTCAAGTCTGTGAAAAATGTATCAAAACTCTCTCCCTGTAACTGTGTTCGTGAGTGAAACACAGACCTCTCAAATGTTTCATCTCTCTTTGGTGAACAGTGTTCATCAAACATCTCAATAACCTTATCTAACTTGCCCTGGCCACCTGCCTCGGTAAAAATAATTGTGTTGAATACTTCAAGTGCTTGAGATGCTACCACAGTATGAGGCAGTGCAATCTTCTGTGTCTCAGGTTTGCTATCAAGTCCTTTGGCTTGCAGGTACTGCATAAATTGTTGTGTAAATAATCCCCACTCATGGTCACATTTCCAGTCCAATTCACAGCATCGTGATCTTTACACTCTCCATGTTTTCCGCTGCTATCGACTGATTCTCACTCTGCACACTCCTAGTGTTTCTTCTGCTCCTGGTACCATATACTATAATAAAGAAACTGGATTATTTTTATAACAACTTTATTAGCTATCGTACTCACTCATAACCTTGTGGAGGCATCCATTTTGAATCTACCCCTCGCTGCAACATGTCTCCAACTTCCTCTAGTGGTCAGAATTATCACTAGTCCTCTATCATTGACTGTAGTATTAATCAATTTCTGACAGAGATGAGGCTTTCCTTTTATCAAGTTGAATGCTTAAATATTCATCTTGGTTGGCATTATTTTAAATCTAGTTTTGCTTTGAATACAAATATGTCTGTAGACCTTTCAAAGATACATCACCTTAATGAAAAGAAATATCACATGAATAATGTAATCTAGATAGTCTTGGTGCTGGTCTAAGTGGGCACAAGTATGAGGGACAACTTTGTGCTTTGTCTGCAGTTGGCTACTCAGTCTATTAATATTCTTTCAGAGCTGGCAAGTGTAGCAGTTGATGCCGAGGCTTTGATTAGAAATGTCATATTTCCTAATGAGCACTCTCTGAAGGAAATGAAATTTCAATTAACTTTTCATCATAACTCGAAGAACATGCTTGAAGCAATTTCAAATGAAGAAGCTGTGTGGGGAAGTCACCTCCATCTGTTGATTTCCACACTTCACCAGTATGGGGGAGATAAGTTGTCAATTTCAATGCATTTAATTATCCAGCTGTTGTAATTTTAACATGGCTTGTAAGTTTTATGTAATCAATCGGTCTCCAAGACTTCTGGGAATTCATGAGCGAAGGCATGGTGCAATCACAATAACAATGGAAGAGCTGGTGTTTTGACAAGTCGACCAATTCTGCTTCCACCACTTTCTTGTATCTTTTATTAAAATTCCACACTGTATCTGCCAAATTAGGTTAATTTTTTAGCTCACTATGATTGTCATTTTTTTTCATCCCTCCCTTCTTGATGTCCTTTGTTGTGTAGAAACTAAAAATGACTTCTGTCCCAAAGGACTAATTAACGAATACCTCAGACTTTCAGTCAAATCAAATTTTCTGATTTTTAAAAAAAATTCCTGAGATAATTTTCAGAAAACCAGAAATAGAAATTTGATATGGTCTGGGAAAACCATACTCTCATGCTCAATCAATATTTCCCTCAACAAATTCTCAAGATCACCTCCTAATTTGCCTCTGAATACCAAACACATTTCATTTCAAACACATATTTATGTGACATCTCAGCTCAACTTTTGTGTTTTTAGGTCTTCTTCAAGAACCATATTGATGTGCAAACATCTGAACCCGATGGTCAATATTGTACAAATTTAAAAATGTCTTTCTATTGAACCTTCAGGGTTTCTAAAGAATCACTGTGATGGCTTTATCTGGATGCCTCATATTCCCATATTACTGCCATCTCTTGACCTAATTATGAGAATGGTAATAGTTGATGAATAAGAAATTTTGCTAAGAGCTATAATTTAATATTGCCTGAATCTATGGTTAATTAACTTTTCAACAACGGATGATAGCAGAAACTGAACACTAAGTAGTGAAAACTGAAAATGCTGGAAATAAATTCAATGCTAAATTTTCTCAGCATTAACTCTTTAATTCTTACTTTTGGTATTTTGCCAAATGAAGTCTGAACAATGTTGAAAGGGTCGAAGTGTAGCATGGGATAAATGCAAGGGAGGTTGTCATAGAAGATGAGGGAAGTGTAGAATGGAATAAATGCAAGGGAAGTTGTCATGGATGTTAAGGGAAGTGTAGCATGGGATAAATGCAAGGGAGGTTGGCATGGATGTTAAGGGAAGTGTAGCATGGGATAAGTGCAAGGGAGGTTGCCGTAGAAGATGAGGGAAGTGTAGCATGGAATAAATGCAAGGGAAGTTGTCATGGATGTTAAGGGAAGTGCAGCATGAGATAAATGTAAGGGAGGTTGTCATAGATGATGAGGGAAGTGTAGCATGGGATAAATGCAAGGGAGGTTGTCATGGATGTTAAGGGAAATGTAGCATGGGATAAATGCAAGGGAGATTGTCGTAGATGATGAGGTCAGTTACAAACTACTTATGTCAACTAATTGGTGGACTGTTGTGTATAAACATTTCTAAAACATTTAATCAAAAATGAAATTAGTTTTCTACAATTGAAGCTCACTGCCTTTTGTAACTGGCTTTCAATCTTTACTCCAAGTCTCCTTTCTTCACCAGGCCCCATCATGTACAATAATAACAATAATGTCATGCCAGACTATTGTATTTGGAAGCATAGTGAATGTTGTAAACAGAAACTTAAAATTTAAAACAGATAGTGATAGGTTAAAATGAGAAACCAAAATTCTGAAGAATGAAACTCAATCCAGGCTAAGTACGAGGTCTTCAGTTTTTGACCTGAAATGATATCAGCAGTAGAAAAGTCTAATGGAAGAGTATTATTTAAGTTATGAGGTTGAGGGCTAATATTACAAGGGGGAATTAATCTTTCTACAGATAAACAATATCCAGCTGGGAAAGTTTCTGGAGCTCTAAACATTACACATGGGTTAGGAAGTTTTTATTAAACAGACCAAAGAGACATTTCACTGAGAATTAACTTAAAAAGAATATCAAATATTGAAATAGAGATAGAGGGGAATAGAGATGGCCTGGAAGTCAGCCTGAAGAAAACTGAGGTCTTCCATCAGCCAGCTCCCCACCATGACTACCAGCCCCCCCACATCTCCATCGGGCACACAAAACTCAAAACGGTCAACCAGTTTACCTATCTCGGCTGCACCATTTCATCAGATGCAAGGATCGACAACGAGATAGACAACAGACTCTCCAAGGCAAATAGCACCTTTGGAAGACTACACAAAAGAGTCTGGAAAAACAACCAACTGAAAAACCTCACAAAGATTAGCGTATACAGAGCCGTTGTCATACCCACACTCCTGTTCGGCTCCGAATCATGGGTCCTCTACCGGCATCACCTACGGCTCCTAGAACACTTCCACCAGCGTTGTCTCCGCTCCATCCTCAAAATTCATTGGAGTGACGTCATCCCTAACGTCGAAGTACTCGAGATGGCAGAGGCCGACAGCATCGAGTCCACGCTGCTGAAGATCCAGCTGCGCTGGGTGGGTCACGTCTCCAGAATGGAGGACCATCGCCTTCCCAAGATCGTGTTATATGGCGAGCTCTCCACTGGCCACCGTGACAGAGGTGCACCAAAGAAGTGGTACAAGGACTGCCTAAAGAAATCTCTTGGTGCCTGCCACATTGACCACCGCCAGTGGGCTGATATCGCCTCAAACCGTGCATCTTGGCGCCTCACAGTTCGGCGGGCAGCAACCTCCTTTGAAGAAGACCGCAGAGCCCACCTCACTGACAAAAGACAAAGGAGGAAAAACCCAACACCCAACCCCAACCCATCAATTTTCCCCTGCAACCACTGCAACCGTGTCTGCCTGTCGCGCATCGGACTTGTCAGCCACAATCGAGCCTGCAGCTGACGTGGACTTTTACCCCCTCCATAAATCTTCGTCCGCGAAGCCAAGCCAAAGAAAAAGAAAGATAGAGGGGAAATAATAATTGTCATGCTTACAGTATTAACTGTAATACTGACATTTTTATTTTAATTGACAGAACAATATTGTATAAATTATTTTAATCTGCGGAGCTAATAGAGAGACAGTAAATAGAGTGAAGGACAGAAGCCTGAAAGGTTGGTTATGTATCTTTACCTTTACTACATAAAGGACATTGTTTGATCTGCTGAGTTTCTCCAGCATTGTGTGTTTTTAAAAAAAAATATAGAACTCAGTGTCCTGGGGTTCCAGTTTTGTGCTACATTTGAAACTCACCCCTGGCCGAGCAGCTGAGCTCTCTTCCTCAAAATCACCTTGTGTTATAAATGACAATGTAATAATGAATTTACGCAGCAATAAGCGAACCTTGCATCAGCAAAATAATGCTTTGCAGCAAAATAATGTTTCAATGAGACGTAAAATAAAATTAAGCAAAGACCATATACAAGATCATATTCAAGTAGGTTACCTAAGAACACCAGAATAGGAGCAGCAGTTGGCCATCTGGCCCATTGAGCCTGCACCATCATTCAATGTGATCACGGCTGATCTGATGAAGGTTCTTCTAAAGGGAATGGCTACTGTGAAAGCTAAATGGGAGCACCAAGTTCTGGTGAAAATTAAAAAAAAAATAGATGGTTTCTAATTGGGAACAGCCAGTATATGTTCGTGTCAGACAAGACAGGTTAAGTAACCAGCCGTGAAAGACATTGGCAGCGGAACTATGTATGAGTGTTTTTTAAAAATTGATTATAACTTTTGCTTTATGAATGTTTTCCAAAATTTCTTTGAGTAAAAACTTTAATAGTTTGAAGATTTTCTTTGTGATTGAGTGATTGTGTTTATTAATGTCTTGTGATTCCCTTAAGAGTTAATCATTTGGAATATTATGAACGCTTTGTGGGTTTTCACAAGCTGCATTAAGCTTCGCAATATTTGAGTTACACGGTAGATAATTAATTGTTTGCCTGCATATTGCTGAGTAGAAGATGGCGATGATTTATTTTATTGTTATTGTAGTGGTAGGCCAGCCAACGAAACACAACCAGCATTGACCAGAAATTACATACATTACGATAAAAGTGTACAATAAAACATACAATAAACCATATGCAATTATAACCACACTATTCTAAAATGAATTGTTAAAAGTTACTGCTTATAAAATACAAGCACAGCACCATGATTTGGTCTTTAACATTGTCACAGGTTCATTAAAAAAAAAGTTCTTTTAAAGCCTAGTGGTTCGTGAGCGAAAGCCCAATGATAGGAGACTAAATGGTTAGGGTGTGTTGCATCTTTGATAATATTTCTCGCCCTGCCCTAACATCATTCCCTATGGATAGGTTCGATAGTGGAGATGTGTATAAAATGTAAGCTATTGTAGTATAAAAACACACAGAAATGCTGGTGGAATTCAGTTGATCTGGCAGTGACCATAGGAGGTAAAGATATATTACTGATGGGGGAAGAAGTTTAGAGGACAGGACAAGCAGTACAATTTCATTACAGAGATAGTTAATGATGTGACAATGGATTTCAGTGCTGGGAACATGACCGTTAACTTACTAGATATACAGAGAGTAAGCAAGAAAGCAGAAGTGCTGAAAGGATCATAAGAAATCGGATGGCACAAGTCGAGGGAACTCAAAGAGTTCAAGCAGGTCTTGGGACAGAAGTGTGAAAATATAACTGGCAGGAATAGCAGTGCTGAGGGTCATGTCAGAGTTATCCGTCATTTAATTGACACATAACAAGAAGATATCAGCAGGCTCTAACTGGGGTAGCTGTGCCATGTGTTTGAATGATGGATGGGGGAACAAGACAGGCACACAATCAGAACCAAATCAATAAAGAGAGAGGTACCTGATTGATTCGATAGTGGATCATTGGGGAATATTATTCAATTGCACAGTGAAGTATCTAATAGAGTATACTTGACCAGGTCCTTTAACAAAATGGTGGTGGTTCTTATTTTTCCATGAAAAGGTTAGATCGATATTTTACACCTAATTGGACACTTGTTTGAATTTACATGTAATGTATGTAATCTGTTATTAATCCTTTTTTTCCAGGAAAAAAACATTATATCCATTCTGATCATTTCATTAACGCCTTTATTTAAATTTTAATTTTAAAATTTTATTTACAAGATGGCAGAATCCGATTCTGGCCATTGAAACCCATGCCAACCAATTACACTCAATTAAGGAAACCGGGGTGGGGGTGGGGGGGGGTTTGGTGGTGGTGTGGAGGTTAATCCTCACAGACATGGGGAGCACGCATAAATTCCTTTCAGACATCGCAGGATCTGAACCCAGGTCAATGGTGCTGTAATAGCATTGCATTAATCGCTACACTAACCATGCTGCCCTGCTTGCCTGGTTACTCAGAGTTCCTCTCTCACCCCTTTTCCACCTCCCAATCAGAACAAGGATAGGGTTCCCCTCATCCTCAGTCCATCAGCTTTTGCATTCAGCTCATCATCCTCGTCATTTCTGCCAGGTCCAGCTCAGCTCCACCACCAGCCACATTTACCCTTTCTGCCCCAGGCAAGGATTGAATCCTCTGTGACTCCCTTGTCCATTCATCTTTCCCTACCCATCTCTCTCCGACCTGTGGTTCTTTCCCCTCCTCAGGAGGTGAAAAACCTGCTCTTGCACCTCCTCCTTCACCACCATCCAGGGCTCCAAACCACACTTCTGAGTGAGGCAAAGACTCACAGGCACCTCTTCCAACCTCATCTACTTCATTCAATGTTCCTGATGTCACAGTCCTTACATTGGTTAGACCCACTGTAGACTTGGGGGCCAAAATAAAATAGTCAGTGCTGCTGGTACTTTTGTAATGACTGGTGCAGACCCAGGAGAGGAGAGCGACCCAATGCTTCTTTGAAGGGTTCATCTACCCAGTCGGTCCTAATGCTGGCAGCTACATACAGGCTTTAAACAGCCTGTGAATGGAGCCGGCATTGTTTGTAAGTGAAATCCTGCAACCGTGAGGTCCATGCACAAGATGGTGGCACCTATGCTTGGCCACAGCTGGTGGGGGTTGGGGGGGTGCGGTGATTAAAGACTCTTTTTCAGCAGAAATGCATAGAAACAGCTCCTGTTGAAAAGGAGAAGCAGAAGACACAATCCCACATGGAAGATGAACATGGCAGTGAACCAGCAAGGGGCTGAGGGACTCACGCAGGCTGTCAATGTCTTGCAGTCAGGGCGTGCAGGCAGTGGGAGATGGTCTCATGGAACCAGGTATCAGAGATGGGATTCGGGAGGGTGCTGAGGTCAAGTAGGACTCCCAAAGAGCCTTGGGTGCTGAAGGCTTCCTGATCATGTTGAAGGTATGGATCTGGACCTTCGGTTACTGGTGAATGGAACAGGAGTCTAAAGACGTGAGGCTGCAGGAGCGCTGGAAGCAAATCTACAAACACTCAGTGACTCTGAAGGGTCACTTTGCTTCTCTTTCTTTCTTACTGTAAAGGGTGCCAGGCGACGCTTATGGCAACTCTAAGTCTACCTTATGGCAGGCAGAAGGCAATTTTGTGCAATATTATGTGTTCTGTACCTATTACATTGACAATAAAGGAATGTTGAATCTTGAAATTTCGCAGAACATCTGCACTCTGTCTGTAATGGCCATCCCAGGATTTCAGTTACCTGCCATTTTAAACCTCTTTCCCATTCCCTTACTGTCTTGTCTGTCCTGGGTTTTCTCCACTGTGAGATTGAGGGCCATCATAAATTAGAAGAACAACATGTCATATTGCAGATGCTGCAGTCCAATGGTGAGCATACTGAATTTTCTAATTTCAGATAAAGAGACCCTTCTCTCTTCTTCGCAGCTAATTCCATTTTCCCCCTCCCCCTCCCTTCTTTGGGACCTCTTCCCAAAGAGTGCTTCCCCACCTGCTCTCATTATGCCTCTATTATCAGTTCTTGGCAGATGACTGCACTGGCAGCTTTTGTATCTACATGTCACTCAGCTCCACTTTGCATGACTCGTCTTCCACCTGACTCCTTTGTCTCTCTCTCTCTCTCTCTCTCTCTCTCTTCTTTTTGTCTGGCACCTGCCAATCAAATGTCTCGGTCCATCATCCTTCAACCCATCCTGGTACATCAGCCGGTCCCACCCTGTCAGTCCGGATGAAGGGTTCAGGCCAATCATTCTTTTTCTCCCACTGATGCTGCTTGACCCATTGAGTTCCTCCAGCAGATCGTTTCTTGCCCCAGATACCTGCATCTGCAGTCCCTTGTGTATCACCACTTGTTAATATTGTTCTGAAGGAATGAAATGGTAGAAAAATACCTCGACAAGGGCTCAGGTCTGAAATGTTGGTTATGTTTCTTTACCATAAAGAATGCTGCATGACCTGCTGTGTTTTCTCAATGCTTTTGTGTATTAAACTACAATCACAGCACTTGCAGGCTTTCTTGTTTAACTCTAAAACAGTGGTGGTTTTCAAACTGCTCCTCTAAACTCACATTCCACCTTAAGCAATCCCTATGCCATGAGTGCTTTGTCATTAGTAAGGGATTGCTTAAGGTGGTCTGTGAGTGAGAAGGTTGAGAATCACTGTTACTGAAATATTTTGCTTGAGAGGAATTATCATTGGCCCATTTCCTTTGGAGTTATGAAACCATGCACACAACGAGTCAATTAGGTATGATTAAAACAGTGGTTTTCAAACTTTTTCTTTTCATTCACAAATCCCTTACTAATCACAGTACACTTACGGCATCTCATCTTTGGCTTGGCTTCGCGGACGAAGATTTATGGAGGGGGTAAAAAGTCCACGTCAGCTGCAGGCTCGTTTGTGGCTGACAAGTCCGATGCGGGACAGGCAGACACGATTGCAGCGGTTGCAAGGGAAAATTGGTTGGTTGGGGTTGGGTGTTGGGTTTTTCCTCCTTTGCCTTTTGTCAGTGAGGTGGGCATAATGATTACTTAAAGAGGAATGTGAGTTTGGGGGGCAGTTTGAAAACCACTGACCTAAATGGTATAAAAAATGTTTATCTTAGCTCTGTAGAGAAATTGTCTGCCATGCACACAATTTCTCTCCACTGGTGATGAACAATATACCTTTGAGGCTTCTCATGGGCCTGAATCTCAAGTGTTTTGATTTTACTCAAATTATTACAATAAAGTAAGGTCTCATTCCTTCAAATTTATATATTTAAATAAATCACTCAGCTTACTTAAGATCAGAAAGGTGATGGGTTAATTCTCAGCATTTCTCATTGAATATCTCCCCACAAATTTTAACTATTGCAGTTTCTTTCCTGTTGGTAACGGTGGGTCTGTTTGGTTCATCACCTTTCGTGGCCATCGGCCCGGCTGTTAGTTGAGTCGGGTTCATAAGCAAAGAGCTGTTGCAATATCACAGCACTTCTCCAGCATTTTGTGTTTTTTACTTCAACCATGGTGTCTACAGATTTTTGTGATTTACTGCAATATCACAATGGATTATCCACTTGTCAACCTAAGCTCTGAGCAAATCTCTCAGCTTCTGATATTTTTCAATCTCGTGCTCTGGAAACTAATTCTCCTGTTGCCTGGCAATCAGTCACAGCAAACACATTGGATGTTCCTTTAAATTTTGATTGGTTCTAGTATTCTGGTACAATGAGAAAGCTGACTGTGGTTTTGAAAGGCTCTTTTCAGATTTCAGATTTATTGTCAGAGTACATGCATGACATCGCATGTAACCCAGAGATCCCTTTTTTTTTCTTTTGGACAAGGCAGAATTACCACTAATTGGTAGTGCAAAAAAATAAACTGTACATAGTGTAAACATATAAACAATTAAAAGAACTGTAAACAGATAATGAATACAAACAAACTGACTGTGCAATAGAGAGTGCAAAGAAAATCAATAAAGTGCACAAGTAGGAGTCCTTAAATGAGTCTCTGAATGAGTTTGTCATTGAGGAGTCTGATGGTGGAGGGGTAGCAGGTGTTCCTGATCCTGGTGGTGCGAGTCTTGTGGCATCTTTACTTCTTTCCTGAATGGCAACAATGAGAACAGAGTGTGTGCTAGGTGGTGTGGGTCCTTGATGATTGCTGCTGCCCTCCAACGCAGGGCAGCATTCCTTATAGATACACTCAATAGAGGGGAGGGTTTTGCCTATGATGTCCTGGGCTGTGTCCACTACTTTTTGGAGGGCCTTATGCTTAGTAATATTGGTGTTCCCATACCAGACTGTGATGCAGTCAGTCAGCACACTTTCCACCACATATTTGTACAAATTTGCCATGGTTTCTGGTGTCATACCAAACCTCCGCAAACTCCTAAGTAGAGGCGCTGGTGTGCTTTCTTCACGATACTATTGGTTTGTTCAGTCCAAGAAAGACCTTCCAAAATAGTGACTCCCAAGAACCGAAATGTGCTCATTCTCTCCACCTCGGATCCCCCAATGATCAATGAAATGTATACCTCTGGTTTTTCTTTCCTGAAGTTAATAATCAGCTCCATACTTTTGGTAACATTGAGAGCAAAGTTATCTGGGCTTCAAAATCAAGAATAGTCCTAAATAGGAAGAATTGGTTTAACACCCAGACTTCTCTAAGTTGTTATTAGAGAGCCAAACTCTTATCATTAAGTGTCCTGTATCTATGTCTCCAGCAGCAGGTCGGACCTTCTTTCATTGGGAAGAAAGAAATGGCAATCATTCTGATAGTTTCCTAGATTCCACCTTTAAGATCTGGTGTTTTCTGGAGTTGCAGGATACCTGCTTCCATCTTTCATCTCTGATATGCTATTTGAAACCAAATATGCCCCATGTTGGACTGATAAACTGAAGATGAATTCCTTATGAGTTACATTGCTATCATGAGAGCTCCTGACATGGTTAACATAGAATAGAACATAGAACATTACAGAATAGGCTTTTTGCCCTCGATGTTGCACCAACCTCTATATTACTACCAAAAATAAACTAAATCCTTCCTTCCTCGTCACCCTCTATTTTTCTTTCATCCATGTGCCTTTTTAAGAGTGTCTTAAATGCCCCCTAATGTTTCAAACTTCACCACCACCCTTGGCAAGGCATTCCAGAGAGAATTTATGCAATTCTCTGAATGAAAAACTTACTCCTAAGTGGTAAAGTTTTTTGGTTTGTCGTTCCTTCTTGCCTGACTTTGAAATAATGCTTTGTAGTTTTGCAAAACATTTAAGTGCATACCTTCAAATGTTGAAAAAATTCTCTTGCCCCATCTTTGCACATGGATTCAATGTAGTCTGAATTGAGATGTGGTGATTATGTTGAGTGAAAGGTCTAATCCGTGACAGGACCAACTCTCCGCATATCAGAGAGGTACCACCAGACATGAATCCTTGTCAAGGATTATAATCACTGTGGTACAACTCGCTGACTGTGTTTCAGTCATGTTTGTTTGGTAAGCATAGAAGCTGTTGCAATTGCAGTTCGATATTTTATTGGAATCAAAATTCTGTATAAAACACCATCAGTAAAATTTCACACAATTGGCACTTTTCTCCTTGGAACAATTTCCGAGAGCTTCAAATGCCTGACATTGTCTGCAAATGTTAAAATATAGTTTTAAGGTATGCTCATTGAATCAAGTTTCTTGAAATGTATGTTAAGAAATAGATTGTTTTCACTCTAATAGCTCAAAACAATATCAAATGTCCAAAATAAAACAGTTTGATCAACCCTGTTACAGCACCTGTGACCAGTGTTCGAATCCAGCCTTGTCTGTAAGGAGCTTGCACATTCTCCCTGTGTCTGTGTGGGTTTCCTCCGGGCATTCTGATTTCCTCCCACCATTCAAATTGTACCAGGGTTGTTGGTCAATTGGGTGTAATTGGGCAGCATGGGGTTATAGGCCGAATGAAGCTGTTACCGTGCTGTATGTCAAAATTTAAAAAAAAAATACAATTCATAAAAGATTTACCCTTTTTTAATATTTAGTCTGCCTAAACCTTGCTACCCACAGCATATCCTTGCCATTGACTTACCTTTTCTCTATGAAATGAATTTCAGTTAGTTAGCCAGAGATTAGTCATTCATTTAAAAAAAAATTGAATAGCTATCTCATCTTTTTCCAAGACTTAACATCTTAATGGAAAACAAATGGTGGAAATCTGAAATAAAATCAGCAAATGCTAGACATATTCAGGTCAAGCAGCATCTGTGGACAGGGAGAGAGAGTTCGTGGTTCATTGATGAACTGTCAGCCGAATCAGGAGATGCTAAGTTGCAGAGAAGTGGGTGGGTTGCAAGTAACAAAGGAAATATTTGCGATTGAATTGAGACCAAGAGTGGCTAACTGAGACAATGGGTGATGGTACAACTGAGGGAGGATGATGAAGGCATGTTCATGACCCATGTGGGAGGGATGTAATTAGCAAGAGCTGAATGAGGAGAGAATAGAGAGACTAAAGAAAAAATGGAAGAGAATGCTAGGAATATCCAGCTGCACTTGTGCAGAGAGAAGGTGGATGACCTTCAAACCTGGCCAGCTCAGCGTTTCATATGATCATTCCCCAAAGGCTGGTAGGAGAAGCTGTCCTTGCTGGGACTCAACACCCCTCTACATATCTGGATTCTGGACTTCTTAAGTGAAAGACCACAGTATGTTCAGGTCAGCAGCAGAATGTCAAGCCCTGTCATAGTTCGATGTTGTGCTCATGCATATATTCCTTCCTTAAAAAAAGTACTAAATTCTCCCGATGCCATATAACCATATAACCATATAACCATTTACGGAGCGGAAACAGGCCATGTTGGCCTTTCGAGTCCGCAACAGTTCACTGATTTTGTGCGCACTCTACAGGCATTGGTCCCAGTTTGTATGACTCGGTCTTGCACTCGTTATGAAACACTTTGCAGGTGCAGTTTGTTAACGGTTTGTTTGACTCGGTCTTGCACTCGTTGTGAAACACCTTGCAGGTGCAGTTTGTTACTGGTTTGTTTGACTCGGTCTTGCACTCGTTGTGAAACACCTTGCAGGTGCAGTTTGTTACTGGTTTGTTTGACTCGGTCTTGCACTCGTTGTGAAACACCTTGCAGGTGCAGTTTGTTACTGGTTTGTTTGACTCGGTCTTGCACTGATGATGAAACACCTCGCAGTGCAGTTTGTTACCGGTTTGTTTGACTCGGTCTTGCACTCGTTGTGAAACACCTTGCAGGTGCAGTTTGTTACTGGTTTGTTTGACTCGGTCTTGCACTCGTTGTGAAACACCTTGCAGGTGCAGTTTGTTACTGGTTTGTTTGACTCGGTCTTGCACTGATGATGAAACACCTCGCAGTGCAGTTTGTTACCGGTTTGTTTGACTCGGTCTTGCACTCGTTATGAAACACCTCGCAGTGCAGTTTGTTACCGGTTTGTTTGACTCGGTCTTGCACTCGTTGTGAAACACCTCGCAGGTGCAGTTTGTTACTGGTTTGTTTGACTCGGTCTTGCACTCGTTGTGAAACACCTTGCAGGTGCAGTTTGTTACTGGTTTGTTTGACTCGGTCTTGCACTCGTTGTGAAACACCTTGCAGGTGCAGTTTGTTACTGGTTTGTTTGACTCGGTCTTGCACTCGTTGTGAAACACCTTGCAGGTGCAGTTTGTTACTGGTTTGTTTGACTCGGTCTTGCACTGATGATGAAACACCTCGCAGTGCAGTTTGTTACTGGTTTGTTTGACTCGGTCTTGCACTCGTGAAACACCTTGCAGGTGCAGTTTGTTACTGGTTTGTTTGACTCAGTCGTGCACTGATGATGAAACACCTTGCAGGTGCAGTTTGTTACCGGTTTGTTTGACTCGGTCTTGCACTCGTTGTGAAACACCTCGCAGGTGCAGTTTGTTACCGGTTTGTTTGTCTCGGTTGTGCTCTCGTTGTGAAACACCTCGCAGGCGCTATTTGCAACGTGATAACTTGGCCAAATTAGGCTTCTTCACTGTTCACTGAAACACTTGCCCAAACTTTGAGGCTGGACCAAAAACTGACCCGTTTAGCACTTACCTGCTCAAATTCTGTCCTCTCTCACTCCAAATCACTTACCTGTCTCTGCAACAAAAAGATACCAACCAACACCCACCCCCGCTGTTGTGTTTTCATTCAACACAAATCTCACATCTCGGGAAGGAAAAAGTTTTTTAAGCTATAAGCCTTTATTTTTCTATCATCCACGTGTCTAAGAGTCTCTAAAATGCTCCCAATGTTTCAGCTTCCATCACCATCCCTGGCAAGGCATTCCAGGCACCCATAACTCTCTGTGTAAAAAAAACTTATGCCTGATGTCTCCCCTAAATTTCCCTCCCTTAACTTTGTTCACATGTCCTCTGGTGTTTGCTGATACTGCCCTGGGAAACATGTGCTGGCTGTCCACCCTATCTATGCCTCTCATAATCTTGTAGACCTCTATCAAGTCTCCTCTCATTCTTCTAAGCTCCAAAGTGAAAAGTCTCAGCTCTGCTAACTTTGCCTTATGACTTGTTTCCCAATCCAGGCCACATCCTAGTAGATCTCTTCTGCACCCTCTCCATAGCTTCTACATCCTTCCTATAATGAACACAATACTCTGAGTGGTCTTACTAAAGATTTGTAGAGTTTCATCAAGTCCTCTCTACTCCTGAATTCAATCCCCCATTAATGAATCCCAGAATTCCATAGGTCTTCTTAACTATTCTATCAACCTGTGCACTGACCTTGAGGGATATATGGATTGCACCTCCAATATCCCTCTGTTCATCCACACCCTGTGGAAAACCCACCTTTGTAATTTTTTTTTCAGAATGTCCTCCAGGTCCTCCCAGAAGGATCTCACCTTTGTACACAGCCAGGTTGAAAGGATAAAGGTTCCAATGTCCACACCACATCTAAAGCACATTTCTAAGATTTCTGATTTGGATTTATGTAATTTTTGTGGTGTGAGGTACAGTTGATGCAAGAAATTATATTGCATCAACCTGTACCTGGCATTAATTACTGATGTCATACCGTCCTGTCGCAGGTCTTGCATGGATTGCTGATCAAATCAACAGGCAAGAAGAATGAAAACACCCTCCCAGGAGTAAAACTCCAAAGTCTGCAGATACCATTAAACAATGCTGGAGAAACCCAGCGCAGCAGGTTAAACAGTGAGCAAAGATATTGGGAAGGTGAGACAAGGACAGTGGTGCCCCCATTCAAGTGGCGCCCAGGGCCTGTGCCATGGCTGCCATACCCTAGATAGGCCTACGGTTGTGCAACATCCAAAGACCACATTTCATTTCAGTCCATGAAGTATCCACAATATAAACTATAAATGGTGTTATATTTCCTTTTAAATCTGAATTTCACAATAAGAGCAACCAAATTGTATCAATTTCTCTCATAATACAATTCTGTGACAGATCGGAACCCCGTGACTGTGGCTTCATTTTCATTCTTTAGGCAGAAATCTTCTGTTCCGCTTGGCTTTCACTCTGATGTCACAACACATATAACAACTTGTAGGATGGGGCATTACTGTTGAGAATTTCTTCCCCATCGCATAAGCCCAGCACAAATGTGCATCAATGTATTTTGCCACCAGGGGATCTAGACAATTTACTGAATTCCAGGAACCATGGGATTACCATTTAACTTTATACCGTTTTCTTTTATCATTTTTCATGCAAAATGGAAAGTGGACTTAAAAAACAAATCCCAGGGATGGAATTGTTTGGTGAGAACAATCTCCTTCTGGCCCATGGGAGGAGGAAATTAAATTGTCTTTTGTATAGAAGCTTTTGTCTGTCAAGTGCAAATTTGAAATATAGTTTTAGAATGGACAAAAAGTGAGCTGAAAGACAAGGTAAAATAATCTTGATTGTTCTGACTTATTAGTGTTATTCTCATTTAGTGAATTAGGTTATGTTAAATCAGTCTGCTCTTGTTAACAGATTGTAAGTTTTACTTTAGAATAGCAGGTTTCAAACTTTTTCTTTCCACTTATGCCCTAGGGACTCTGTGATTAGTAAGTAATTCCTTAAGGTGGTATGTGGGTGTAAAGAAAAAGTTTGAAAACCACTGTTTTAATTGTACCTAATTGACTCGTTATGTGCGTGGTTTCATAACTCCAAAGAAAATGGGCCAGTGACAATTTTTCTCAAGCAAAATACTTGAGAAACAATTAGTTCTAGAGCAGTGATTCTCAACTTTTTTCCCCACTCACATACCACCTAAAGGAATCCCTTATCAGTCACAGAGCCCCTATGGCATAAGGATTCCTTCAGGTGGCATGTGAGTGGAAAGAACAAGGTTGAAAACAACTGCTTTAGAAAAACCAAACCTTGCACGATACCTGAAGGTCACTCTCTGTGGAATGCCTTTCCTCTGACAGCTTGCATGTATGAAGATAAACTAATAGGCATCCTAATCTCCTCCCATGATCCAGACAACACGCGTCCCAACAACTCATTCGATTGTTGAATAACAAATTAAGTTACTGTAACTCAATTTGCAAGTGGGATCCTTTATTCTCCTATTCATCTAGAAAATGGATTTTATAGCATTGCTACAAAATTGCTGTCTGCTTTAGTCACTCATGCAGAGGAAGGCATCATCAGTTTATAATGACATTTAATCAATCCTCACCAAAAGTCTGTGAAGAGGTATTTGAATCAAAGTTATGGTGCAACCACAAGCGTTATATTGACTGAATCACATTCAGATCTTGTGTGATGTAATATTTGTAGATGTATTTGGAAGATAAAGTGGTTAAAATTAGAGTAGGTTACATACATACACACATTTAAAAACATTTTAAAATACATATATATATTGAAGAATACATATATTTACCTTTCAAGCACTAAAGTCTGGTGAACTTTATACATGATAAATTCTGTGCCCAGTATAACAATTGCTTGCAACCAGTGAACTTGGAAGAATGAGAAGTGTGATTGAACTGTGAACCAAATAACTTTTCTTAAATTTATACACACATTACATACACGTGCGCTTAGAATTAGAAGGGGGTTAAGTTAATAGAGATAAGTTAAAGTTTGATTCTGTTTTCATGTTTAAAGATAATTAAAAACAACTTTTGCTTAAGTAATTACTTCTCCTGGTGAATATCTATTGCTGCTGGATTTTGGGTTCCTTTGGGCTCATAACACTTCATTTTCATCTGCACTTATGGTTATGGTTCTTCTGGCATGATTTAAAAAAAAAAATGTATTTATTTACAGTGGCCTCCATAATGTTTGGAACAGACACTTTTTTCCCCCTCATTAGCCCCTGTGCTCCACAGTTTTAAATTTGTAATCAAGCAATTCAGATGTGATTAAAGTGCACATTCCAGATTTTATTCAAGGTTATTTTTATACATTTTGGTTTGACCATGTAGAAATTACAGCACTTTGTATGCAAAGTCTCCTAATTTCAGGGCACCATAATGTTTGGGTCATTTGGCTTCACAGGTGTTTGTAAGTACTCAGGTAAGTTTAAGATTCAAGATTTAATTTATTGTCATTGTAATAAAACTGTCATATGACATGAAATTGCTTTTTTCAGCTGCAAAGCAGTTATTCGCCATTGGCATAAATTACCTGAAGTGCCTCTTATAGTCAGAGAAGAGAAGCAAAGGAGAGCCCCCCTGAATCACCAAGTTTCCATAGATTCACCTTCTCCACAGCCACACAGTCTGAACCATTTTCAACCTGAGCTCTAGATCTGAATCTCTGACATGGTCAGGAACCCATCAGAATCTACAGCACTTCCTTGCATCCCGGTTCTGATTCCTGGTACCCCTTCAGCCAATTTCAAGCCAATCTCCAGCAGTCTGCAGCCCGGCGTGACTTTTCCAACACCAGTCTCCAGCAGTCCCCAGCCTCTGTGGGTTCCTCGCCTCGAGTCACCTTCAACCTGCCACATGTGTTGGTCTTTCAGCCACAGAGCCCCCTCACGGGTCCGCCACTGTGGTCACTGTCCCATGGTTCATCTCCTTTGCTTCTCCTTTTCAGACAGGGGTGGTCTCCCTGTTTTCTGATGCCCTGCGCCAGTCCTCCACTCCCCTGAATCTACCACCTCTTGCGCCTGCTGCTGAACATCGGCGCCAACATCTTGGGTGTAGAGCTCACGGTCACGGGATTTTAGATAAAACTATCATCAGCTCTTTAATGGGCCATTCGAAGCCTGTACGGACCTGATGACAGTTGACTAGGCGATTGGACCCTGCGGGAGCACTGTGTCTCTGCTCCTCACTCTCCAGCGGCAGTGTGGCTGTTACAGCGGCTCTGGCAGCACCCACCATTTTCAGAGCTTCATTGCTTTATTGGTGCAGGTATAAGAGAACCAGGCTTTCTTTTAAACATTGGATCACCTTTGGAGTCTGTAGTTGCCATTTTTCAACATAAGGAACAAAGCTGTGGCAATGAAAGTCAAAGACGCCATTGCAAGGCTGGAAAACAAGAAAGATGCAAGATGTAAATCACTAGTCAGTCATAGAAACAGGACGACCAGATTACAAGTGTACCAAGAAGTATTTAAAAGAGCTTGGACAGATGAGACCAAGATTAACCTGTATCAAAGTAATGGTAAGAGCAAAGGGTGAAGGTGTAAAGAAACCGCCCAAGATCTAAAGCCTAACTCATCACCTGTGATATATGGTGGCGGGGGTGTTATGGTCTGAGCATTCAAGGCTGCCACAGGTACTGGCTCATTTATCTTCAATGATGACGTAACTGCTAATGGCAGTCGCAAAATGAATTCTGAAGTGTATAGAAACATCTTACCTGCTCAAGTTCGAGCCAATGCCTCCAAACTCATTGGACAGCGCTTCATCCTACAGCAAGTCTATGATCCCATACATACTGCTAAAGTGACAAAGAGATTTTCCAAAGCCAAAAGAAATGGAAAATTCTTGAATGGCCAAGTCAGTCACCGATCTAAATCCAATTGAGCCTGCCTTTCATATGCTGAAGAGAAAATTTCAGGGAACAAGCCCCTGAAACAAGCAGGAACGGAAATTGGCTGCAGTAGAGACCTGGCAGAGCATCACCAGAGGAAAAAACTCAGCACCTGATTATGTCTATGAATCACAGACTTGAAGCAGTCAGTGGATATGCAACAAAGTACTAAATATGGCTATGCTGACATACATACCATTGCTATCTCCCAAATATTAGGGTGCCCTGATTTGAGGGGGCTATGTATATTAAGTGCTGTAATTTCTATACGGTCATACCAAAATATACACAAATACTCTTGACTAAAATCTAAAATGTGCACTTTAATCACATGTGAATTGTTTGATTACAAATTTAAAACCGTTGAGCACAGGGGCAAATAAAGGAAAAAAAAAAGACATTTCTATCCCAAACATTATGGAGGGCATTGCATATGCAAAGAATCATACATTTATTTACATGAGCCAGTCTGGCTGCCCAGCTTTGGGAAAGATATCAGAAAGAATGCAGGAAAGACTCATGAGGATGTTCCCAGTGGTGGAGAGCTTGAATCTTGAGGTTTGGCTTGATAGGTCGGGACTATTTTCCCTGGAATATATGTATACATAATCTAGAGGCCAAAGGTTTAAATGATTTCAAAGGAACTTGAGCAACAACTTCTTCACACAGAGATTTGTACCTATATGAAGCAATAGAAGCAGGTGCAATGACTACATTTAAAAGATGTTCAGACAGTTAAATAGGGCAGAAAAGTTCATAAGGATGAGGGCCAAACTTGGAGCACAACTTGGTCATCATGGATGTTGGGTTGAACGGCCTGTTGTCGTTCTGTATAATTCAATATCCCAGAAATTATTTCACATCGTATGACAGTTTTATTGAGTGCACAATGCGCATATGTGTAAAACATCTAAGACAGCCAGATGTGAGCAGCATTGTTAAATAGTATTCAGTGCATGTCACTTGTGCAAACCTGTACAAGGTACATAATACAACATCGCATGGACTGAAACAGGATTACCAAGGGTTGTGACGACTTTGGCCAAATTTAAAGTTAGATTGGTTGATCCTGCAATGTTTGAGATTTTTCATTTCTTTCCAACTTCTATTTTAAGTGCTCTTTCTTTCCTCGGCATTCTGGTTTCCTCTCACCCTTCATAACATAATGGGGTTGTACGTAATTGGGGTATTTGGACGGCACAGGCTCGTGGTTCAAAATTTAAAATTTAAGCTTTTCTTCAACCTGCTCTTCAAGGATGGACTAAACTATATCCAGATATACCCTTAAATTTTCAATGGGAGAGTACACTCTAGAGCAGAGGGATGCTGTCCTGGGTAAACTTGTACCTCTCACTTTGTTCGTTTTAGATTGGTCACAGTGTTTGAGCTACCGAAAGAAAATAGACACACATGCCGAGAGCACTTCAGTTTATACAAACCTTTATTACAAATTCTAAAGCTGATATCAAACTACAATATGCAAGCCCTTCCCAATTATACTTATCAATGCCTGGACTAGTCCCAACTGCTGAAGCGAGGCAATGACCGCACACTTATAGTAGGTTGTCGGGGCACCAGTAGCAGCTTCTCCACCTCCCCCGACCGGGACGTTGGCTGGACTCTAGAAGTTCTTCTTCTTGCTGAGAGATGTTGCCACCTCTCGGAGAGTCTCAAACTTCAGCAGCGGGACCATGGCTTATATTACCCAAAAGCTGCTTACCCAAGCATCTATTCCCAGCACAAAAAGAAAGATAAGCGAGCAAGCTAGCATGCCTAGGCTTCTATCGAATAACACAACTTTCAGCTTATCACTTTGAATACAATGGTTTATTTGGCGTCAAGGTTAGGTCTCTGCCTGAAAGACTGCGACCAAAACAAGCAGGAAGATTAAACGTTCTTGGTACACAGATGTCTTTTTGTCAGATAACTGCATCTCTGGGCCCCATGGTGGAATTTAGCTTATGTATGCTGAGTCTCAAGCAGGTTACTGATTCTCAGCTTTGCAGGTGCAAAAAACATGGTTTAAAGCTGAAGCAAAAAGCATGGTTTAAATCCTCCAATACAGACGCCAATCTCAAGCTCAGAAGAAAATCTGTATGCCCGTGCTTTATTATGAAATTATAGTCCAAATATTTTTCTTCATTGCCTCTTTTTCTGTGCATATGTATCTCTTAGCTTCTTAATTTGAATGGATGATAATGAAACATGAAGCAATGATTTGATCGCAAACTGCTCAAATTGTATTGACCAGGATTGTGGATGTCAATCCACTAATTTCCTCGGGACAATCATTAGTTGTGAAATAGATCTGAGCTCTTCTATAATGCATCCAATAATGGTGTGCAATCTCATATGCTTCACATCAATCTATTTAGAATAGCACACACACTAGAAAGTGAACCTTCTATCTCCAGCAAATATGGAAATGGTGGAGTGGCCAATTATGCCACTTGACATTTTGACGCTATGTCCTTGATAGTTCATAACCTGCAATAATACTAAATTGTGCCATTATTGGTGAGCTATTCCAGATTCTTATCTATATTGGGATGAAGGGCAAAACTACATTACTTACCTTCTTTTTTCTTTTTTTCTTTTTCTTTGGCTTGGCTTCGCGGACGAAGATTTATGGAGGGGGTAAAAAAGTCCACGTCAGCTGCAGGCTCGTTTGTGGCTGACCAGTCCGATGCGGGACAGGCAGACACGATTGCAGCGGTTGCAAGGGAAAATTGGTTGGTTGGGGTTGGGTGTTGGGTTTTTCCTCCTTTGCCTTTTGTCAGTGAGGTGGGCTCTGCGGTCTTCTTCAAAGGAGGCTGCTGCCCGCCAAACTGTGAGGCGCCAAGATGCACGGTTTGAGGCGTTATCAGCCCACTGGCGGTGGTCAATGTGGCAGGCACCAAGAGATTTCTTTAGGCAGTCCTTGTACCTTTTCTTTGGTGCACCTCTGTCACGGTGGCCAGTGGAGAGCTCGCCATATAATACGATCTTGGGAAGGCGATGGTCCTCCATTCTGGAGACGTGACCCATCCAGCGCAGCTGGATCTTCAGCAGCGTGGACTCGATGCTGTCGACCTCTGCCATCTCGAGTACCTCGACGTTAGGGGTGTGAGCGCTCCAATGGATGTTGAGGATGGAGCGGAGACAACGCTGGTGGAAGCGTTCTAGGAGCCGTAGGTGGTGCCGGTAGAGGACCCATGATTCGGAGCCGAACAGGAGTGTGGGTATGACAACGGCTCTGTATACGCTTATCTTTGTGAGGTTTTTCAGTTGGTTGTTTTTCCAGACTCTTTTGTGTAGTCTTCCAAAGGCGCTATTTGCCTTGGCGAGTCTGTTGTCTATCTCATTGTCGATCCTTGCATCTGATGAAATGGTGCAGCCGAGATAGGTAAACTGGTTGACCGTTTTGAGTTTTGTGTGCCCGATGGAGATGTGGGGGGGCTGGTAGTCATGTTGGGGAGCTGGCTGATGGAGGACCTCAGTTTTCTTCAGGCTGACTTCCAGGCCAAACATTTTGGCAGTTTCCGCAAAGCAGGATGTCAAGCGCTGAAGAGCTGGCTCTGAATGGGCAACTAAAGCGGCATCATCTACCTACTTTATAGTAAAATTCTCAATGAAGTTCTTCCATCATTGTAATTTTGACTGACCCATTAGAGGAAGGTTTTGGAAAAGCTACTTAGAGATTTACAAGGATGTTGCCTGGATTAGAGAAGAGGCTGGACCAATTTGGGTTGTTTTCTCTGGAATGTTGGACACTAAGGGGATACCTGATAGAAGTTTGTAAAATTATAAGTAGACAGTCAGAATTTTCTTTCCAGGATGCAAAAAGAAATACCAGAAGACGTGCATTTGAGATGAGGGGTGCTGGGTTGGGTGGGGGTTGGCGGGGTAGAGTGGGATGGCATTGGGGAGGGTGATTGGAAAAAGATGTATATTTTTAAATATAAAGATTATAGAAGAGGTTTATGAGGGTGATTGGAAAAAGATGTATATTTTTAAATATAAAGATTATAGAAGAGGTTTACGAGGATGTTGTCTAGTTTAGAGAGTGTGAGCTATGAGGAGAGATTATATAATCGTATTTTGTTTTCTCTGGAGTGCAATATGTTGATGGAGGTTATAAATTCATGAGAATCATTCATAGAATCTTTTCCCCAGGGCAAAAATATCACACTAGAGGACATTCTTTCAAACGAAAGCAAAGAAGTTTAAGGGAGTAGCCTGAGGCAAATATTTGACACAGTGAAGAGTGGGCGCCTTATACATTGTATAATTTTTTTTTATTTACAGCATGATGGAAACCAATTCTGGCCATTTAAACCCGTGCCTTGCAATTACATCAAAATTACCCTGCAACCCCCATGTGTTCTGGAGGGTGGGAGGAAACCAGTGCACCCAGAGGAAACCCATGTAGATATGGGGAGAATGTACAAACTCCTTACCGACAATGCTGGATTTGAACCCTGGATACTGATGCTGCAATAGTGTCGTTCTAACCATGCCAACAGCTGCCAGAGTTTATGGTAGTCACAAACACAATAATAGCATTTAAAAGGTTTATCAATTGAATTTGAAGGGGATGGAGAGATATCTATCAAGTGCAAGCAGAACAGTTTTAGTTTCATTTGGACATCATGCACAGACAGTGGGTCAAAAAGTCTGATCCTGAGGTGTATTTTTCTATGTTCTAGAAACAATTATTAAAACAATCAGATATTTAAAAGAAAACTAAGAAACAAAGAGCACTAAAAAATGGAAATATAATCCAATAATTAAAAAAAAAACCCAGATACTCTGCAAAAACTATTTTAGGACTCTGCACCTGTTTGTTGAAACGAGTTGAAAAGAGCTCCTGGTGCTGGATGTGACCTATCGTAGATCGTATGAGCTAATGTACCAGCAAAATTAATAGGAAATATTTGAGCTATAATACTCCCATTCCTAAACCCCACGAGGGGCACAATCTTGGGAGACTGACGATGAAATATAAGTTAGCATCTTTCGGCAGATTGTTGACTTCCATGTTCCTATGTGCGTGAGATAAAATCTTACATTATGCAGAGAACTGCTGCCAATTAAAATTGAAACCGCTAACATGGTGGTTCTCAACCTTTTTCCTTCCCCTCCTATACCACTTTAAGTATTCCCTGTGCCATAGGTGCTCTGTGATTAGTAAGAGATTGCTTAAGGTGGTATGTGGGTGGAAAGAAAAATTTTGAAAACTACTGTTTTAATTGTACCTCATTGACTCGTTATGTGCACGGTTTCATAACTCCAATTACATTTTTTCCTCAAGAAAAATATTTCAGTAACAATTGGGTCTAGAGCAGTGATTCTCAACCTTCCCTTCCCACTCACAGACCACCTTAAGCAATCCCTTGCTAATCACAGAGCACCGATGGCAGAGGGATTACTTAAAGTGGTCTGTGAGTGGGAAGGGAAGGTTGAGAATCACTGCTCTAGACCCAATTGTTACTGAAAGAAAATGGATGAGAGCTGCTATGCTAATAATTCCCCATAAAATCCAACCAGTAAAACCATTACTGCTTCTCTGTGCTAAAAATGTTTATAACTCACATATTAAACACAGGATGTTTGATTATATCGTTGACAGAACTAAAGAGGCCGGGAGATGCAGACACTCTCAACATTAATCACAGGCTGTTTCATTAGATTACATACTGGGACATTTGATTTCTTTTTAATGCTTCATTGATAATGAAAAGGAAGAGATAATTCAAAGAGTGTAATTTGATGAATCTTTTAGGTTTTGAACATTAGTACCTTTAATGGCTTGTTCCTATTTATCTATTAAATGTATTGTTCCTGTTTATTTATGAAATGAAATTTCAAAAGATCTAAACATTTTAACCGTAAGCTTAATGTAATTGTGTTGAAAAGGTTAAGGATTATTAGGTGGCACTGCTAACGTAATGTGGAAGGACCAAGATGAATCAGCTGAGGTAAGGTTTGCTTTCAGGCCTCAACATTTCTCTGCAATTTTACACATTGATGTGTTACCCTTTAATTTTACTTACCCTTAATTATACCCATGCAGCATTAAGAGCCTGATTATTGTAATTTTATACAATGCACACTGTTCTTGTCCACAAACACTAATTCCGGTTGCAATTTTTGGATATGTCTTACTGATAATGTTTGGCAATGTTAAATTGCTTTGTCACTGTTTCCCATGGCATTTACCTACATTAGCTATCATGATGGAGCTTCAGGTACTGCCTGTTTTATGAGTTTGTGTTTGGGTTTATGAAGGCTTTCTCCATGTTTGCCACTCTGGTGTACAGAAAAAGTTCAAAATTAGTGAAGTTGCCAAGATAGGAACTACGTGGATGGACGTGACAATCAATTGCTTTACTCACCGCCTTGTTCAAATGCAGAATATGTCAACATTGCAAACTTTGGTCTGATTCTGATTTAGTGCAAGTTTAAAATAATATCCCTGAGAAAGTGTTAGTACACGTGGGTATAATTAAGGGAAAGTAAAATTAAAGGGTAACACATTAATTTGTAAAATTGCAGAGAAATGTTGAGGCCTGAAAGCAAACCTTATCGCAGCTGATGCATCTTGGTCCGTCAACATTACGTTCACAGTGCCACCTAATGATCCTTAACCTCTTCAACACAATTACATTAAGCTTATGGTTAAAATGTTTAGATCTTTTGAAATTTCATTTCATAAATAAATAGGAACAATACATTAAAGGTACACTGAGCGTGGGGTTAGCTGGGTTCGAAACCAGTGCAGTCATTAAGGTGTATGTATATTCTCCTTGTGGCTGTGTGGGTTTCCTCCAAGTGCCATGGATTTCTCCCACCCTGCCAATATGTTTTGTAGGTGAATTGGTTTATTTGGGTGGCATGGGCTCACGGGTCAGAAGGACCTGTTACTGTGTTGTACAGGACGTCTAAAAAAACAATTTTCTGTTTTGAATTATTAAATATAATAAAACTGCTGAAAGCAGCAAGACTGTAAATGTGGAATGTGTCCTGGAAACTGACACTGTTATTCCATTCTAATCAAAGCATTTCTCAGTAATTTTTGAGAAACTATCATTTGATTGGAAATGGCTGGTGACTGCCTTGTCTCATTATCTGTATGTTCAGTTTGATAAAGATAAGGATCGAAATTATGCTGAATTGATTATTTCTTACTTTCTGAGATTTACATTTCACTTATTTTTAAAAATATGCCTGTTTTAGTTGTGGGTAAGACATCCCATTTATATTTATGTTTAATCAGCAAAATTATGGAATTACATATTTTGATGTAAGGTGATTCTGAAAGCTATCGCATCAAAGTAAAATTGTCTCTGATTCTTGCCTGTCAAGCAACAAACCCAGTCCATTTATCAGTTAAATCTGTTTAAATCCACTCTTTGTTTCTGTTCCACCATGAGAATTATTTGAAATGTCGAGACCTTCCCTTCAACATTAGAGAATTGTATGAGTTTTATCATGTGCTGGGATTAAATGCTGTCTGTGCTTGCACTGTTTCTTCTTTTTCTTTTTCCAATTGCACTGACAGAATGTTGCTTATTAATCATTGATTCTAAGAAGGACCTAAAGCTTTAGAATCTGAATGAGTTTGATTCTGAATGAGAATCATGACTGCAGTTGCTAAATAGGAGTGGATGGAGGATCATCGGTTGCCCAAGATTGTGGTGTATGGCTAACTTTCCATTGTCCATCAGAGGGGGTCCGAAAAAGAGGTACAAGGACTCTCTGAAGAAATCTCTTGGTGCCTGTCACATTGACCATCGCTAATGGTCTGCTCTAGCCTCTGATCGCATGGCCTGGTGACCCACCATTCCCCAGTCTGTCTCCTCCTTTGAGAACGCAGGCAGGCACCACTGTATCTGGGCCAATCATTCCAGTGTGTTGACGATAAGACTTTGAATTGTAACCAGCTGACAACTAATTAAGTTCAAGTTTATTTATCATCCAATTGGACAAGTACAACCCGACGAAACTGTGTTCTCCGATCCCCAGTGCAAAGCGTGAAGGCACACAACCAGATACAATACACACACAGACAAACAATACATACTCAGGACAAACTATACAGATATAAAAACAAACAAATAAATAAATGATGTTTCGTGATTAAGTAAAATTCAGGGTTTTACTTTCATGGTTCAGATAATGTCATGAGAAATGAATCATGGCTTGGCTTCGCGAATGAAGATTTAGGAAGGGGTCTGTCCTCATCTGCTGCAAAGCTCACAGATGGCCGATGAGGCAAAAACTCGGCTGCAGCAGCTGCATGGGAGAATTCTGTTCTGGGTTTGGTGCTGCTCTGTCACGGTTCTTCCTCCATCCCTTTTCATCTTTAAGGCCAGGCCTGCCTGAATTCTCAAAGGAGGAGACAGACTGGGGAATGGTGGGTCACCAGGCCATGCGATCAGAAGCTAGAGCAGACCATTAGCGATGGTCAATGTGACAGGCACCAAGAGATTTCTTCAGAGAGTCCTTGTACTTCTTTTTCAGACCCCCTCTGATGGCCAATGGAAAGTTAGCCATACACCACAATCTTGGGCAAGCAATGATCCTCCATCCTAGAGATGTGCCCTGTCCAGGGTAGTTGAATCTTGAATAGGATGGTCTCGATGCTGGTAACTTCCATCTGTTCGAGGACTTCAATGGTGGTGATGAAGTCACTCCTAGATGTTGAGGATGATGAGGAGGCAGCACTAGTGGAAGTGCTCAAAGACTTGTAGATGGTGATGGGAGGTGACCCATGACTCGGAGCCATACAAGAGGGTGGTTTATACAACAGGTCTGTACACACTGATCTTTGTGGCTTTATTCATATGCTTATTGTTTCAGACTCTTTTGTAAAGGCTGCCAAATGCACTGCTTGCCTTTTTCACTCTGTTGTCAACCTTTTTATTGAACTTGGATCCAACGAGATGGTGCTCCCCAGGTAGGTGAACTGGTGGACTGTCTTCAGCTCAGTCTCGTTGATGTAATGATGGGACGGTGGTACTCTTCCTGAGCTGTGGGCTGATGGAGAACTTCTGTCTTCTTCAAACTGACTTCCAGTCTGAAGAGCTCGGCAGCCTTCTCAAAGCAGGAAGTTATATGTTGGAAGGTTGTCTCTGTAGAGGCAACAAGGGCAGCATGGTTGGTGAAGCGTAGCTCTTGAATGAGTTGCTTCATTGTCTTGGCTTAGTAGTGTAGTCATCTCAGATTGAACAGGCTGCCATCAGAGTGGTATTGAATGTAGACACCATCCTTGTCATCAAGGTATTCTGTGGCCCTATAGAAGATCGTGCTGAAGAGGATGGTGAAGAGATTCGGTGAGAGGATGCAGCCTTGCTTTACACTGTTGCCTATCGAGAAGGCTCTAAGAGATTATTGCTGTGTCTGACTTGGCTATGCTGACCTTCATGTAGCTGGATGGCCATCCTGAGGAACTTTGGGGGGGCATCACAGTCATTCCATGATTTGCCACCAACCTTTCCTGCTCACAGTGTCAAATGCTTTTGTAAGGTCGACAAACGTCACACACAGTCTCTTGTTCTGTTCCCTATACTTCTGTTAGAGTTGCCTGAGAACAAATACCATGTTGATGGTGCTCCTGTTGGCTCTAAAGGCACACTGACTCTCTGGGAGGTGTTCTTCTGCAATAATGGGTACAAATCTGTTCAAGAGTACTCTTACAAGAACTTTTTCTGCAAAGGAGAGCAGAGTTATTCCCGGTAGTTGGAGCAGTTGGACTTTTCTCCCTGGTTCTTGTAAAGACGGTATCAAGGTTTTGCCTTGTTCCCAGCAGCAGATAAATATCTCATGTATAAATCTGGGCCCCCATGCTTCCAAATCTTTGGTGGGATTCCTTCGACTCCTGTTGCCTTTCCACTTTTCAGCTGCTCTACGGTCTTGACAGTCTCTTCTAGGGTTGGAATCTTATCCAGTTATTTTTTCTCTGGCTGTTGTGGGATACAATGTATTGCTGAGTCTTGGCACTGAAGAGAGTCTGGAAATGTTTCAACAGCCAGTTCAGGATGGATGCCTTGTCTGTGTAGTGCACTTGGCCATCTGCACTGAGCAAGGGACTCTGGACCTGGTGCGATGGGCCATCCACCACCTTTAGGGCTTTATAAAATCATCTGTAGTCACTGGTTCAGAAGGTTCACACACTAGGTATCCACAGAGAGGTTGTAAACTGAATTCGAAATTGGCTGAATGGGAGAAGACAGAGAGTGTGATTAGTGGTGGGCCTCATGGATCGGTGCTGGGACCATTGTTGTTTGTTGTCTATGTCAATGATCTGGATGATAATGTGGGAAATTGGATCAGTAAGTTTGTTAATGACATGAAGAATGGAGGCTTTGTGGACAGCGAGGAAGGCTTTCAAAGCTTGCAGAGGGATCTGGACCAATTGGAAAAATGGGTCAGAAAATGGCTGATGGAATTTGATGCAGACAAGTATGAAGTGTTGCATTTTAGAAGGACAAACCAAGGGAGGATATATGCAGTAAATGGCAGGGCCTTGAGGAGGAACAAAGGGGTCTGGGAATCAGATAACATAATTTCCAAAGTGGCATCACAGGTAGACAGGGTTGTAAAAGAAAGCTTTTGGCATCTTGGCCTTCATAAATCAAAGTATTGAGTATAGGAGTTGGGATGATATGGTGAGGTTGTATAAGACATTGGTGAGGACAATTTGGAGTATTGTGTGCTGTTCTGGTCTCCTAATGACAGGAAGGATAGCAGTAGGATTGAAAGAGTGCAGAAAAGATTTACTAGGATGTTGCTGGGTCTTCAGGAGTTGAGTTACAGGGAAAGATTAAACCAGTTAGGACTTTATTCTTTAGAGCGTAGAAGAATGAGGGGAGATTTGATAGAGTTTTACAAAATTTTAAGGGGTATAGTCAGAATAAATGTGAATAGGCTCTTACCATCTAGATTTGGAGAGTTAAATTAAGAGGACATGGCTCCTGGGTGAAAGGGAAAAGGTTTAGAGGGAACTTCTTCACACAGAGAGTGGAATGAGCTGCCATCTGACGTGGTAAATGCCATCTCACTCTTAAGTTTTAAGCATAAGTTGGAAAGATATATGGATGGGAGATGTCTGGAGGGTTATGGACTGGGTGCAGGTCAATGAGACTAGTGAAATAATATTTTGGCAGACTAGAAGGGCTGAATGGCCAGCTTTCTGTAGTGTTCTTTGGTTCTGTGAGAGGAGTTGGGTGTTCATTTGTTTCTGATTTCTGAGAGGGGTGGATTCTTATCTGCATTTGGTAAACGCGCAAAGAGCCATTGTTACCTGATACTTTGGCATACAAGTCAAGCTGTGAAACCCTAACAAATGTCTCAAAAATAGGCAGGGTGGGAAGTATACATTTTAGACCATTGGAAGAACAACAGATTAATGTTGATTTGGTGTATAAGACAATGCTGGAAGCATCTCCCCACCACCAGTGCTGCTGCTCCCCAACACGTCCCCATAGCTGGGCGCTGCCATAACTGCTCCTACCTGTCACCTCTCCTTGCCTGGTAAGCTGAAGTTCCTGTTTCTGCTGGGAGCATGATGTCGCCGCTCCAGCTCACTGGGCCATCTCTGCTGCTGCCTGATAGGCTGAGGTTTCTGCTGCTGTCGGGATCACGATGTCACCGCTCCAGTTCCATGGGCTGTCGCTGCTCCTGCCCGGTTGGCCGAGGCATTTTTTTATTTACTTAATGCGGTTTAAAAATATTTTTGCATTTTTCCTGGAAGGCCTGGAAAACCCAAAAAATGGAGGTCTACTTGTTCATAAAATTAGGCTAAAAAAAAGAGGGAGAGGGGTCGAACTATCTGCCAGTTGACTTACCCGCCAAAATATACAGAACTTCGAATTATGAGCAAATAAATCATGAGAAAGCAATAATTTAAAATCATGAATATGTTATTACCATAACAATTTGATTCAAAGAGAATTGTCCAAAATTGACCTTCAAATCATTTGGAAATGTCCCTTAAAGAGTTGACCCTTTTAATTACACTATCAGATGCATAATGCATTTTTGGAATCATTTTTGCCCTTTATATTTAATTTCAGAAATCCTGTACGTTAAATTCAAATAATGATACTTTAGATATAACAATTTTCACATAGCTTTTGGACAATGATGTGCACGTCATCTTGTGGATTGAATTTTTCAGGCTTTCAACAGAGTTGTAATGCATTTTCCTCAGTCATGTGGGCTAAACATCTTGATCGTATGTTAACCTCTGTTTGTCATTCTGGAAGATTTTGCCTAAGCACCTGATCATTTGCAATTTTTGAGCCCCCCCGTATGTCATCACCAAATCAATATCATGTTGATTGATTGAACGCTTAAGAAACAAAAATTTAAACAATAATCTTAGAATGTTTCTAAGTGCAAAAAAATGCAGATGATGGAAAATAAAAATAAAAAAAAAACCCAGAAAATGATGGAAATACGAGCCTCTGTAGAAACAGAGTCCGTTTGGAAACTCTTTGATCATGAATTAATTTGCCTTCAGTTACATCGCATTATGGCAGAACAATAAACTTAAGCCAAATACAGATAAACTCCTGATGTCCAACACCAATGGGGAATTAAATATAAAACATGAAAGTCTGCAGACAGCTTGGTTGACGTAAAAAGGCAATGCTGGAGAAATTTAGCTGGTTATGTGCTACACTGTTTGACCCGCTGAGTTTCTCCAGTATTGCGCTTTTACCTCTGGGGAATAGGTAGATGCCAGATGATTGGAAAACTGAAAGGGAGGCGCAGCAATTTTAAACTTCCTTATTTGTTACCTATTTATTTTCTGTAATTTTTTTTTTGCCGCTTGCTTGAGTCTGCTGATTGCCTGATAACAAGGGTTTTACTGCACTAACAATGGAAATTTTAAATTTTGAATGCAATTTCATCTTTAGCCACAATAGCCGAGCATGTACAAATTGGTAATTGGTTTGTTCAGAATTGCTGGCAGAATATACATTGTCATAAAGAGAAAGGATGTTTAATACATGGAATGCTAATTAGATTCGCTAATGATGGAAAAAAAAACCCTTGGAGCAATTCAGAGAGGCAGAAATATAATGCTGCTATCAACATAAACATTGCACACAGTCAGTTCCGATTTCATTCTTTCCTGAAGCTTTTTTTTTGGGTCATATGTTCTTCAGTGAAATTGTTTCTGAAATGACTTGAAATGTGTTTGCAGATGGCTGTCAAGGGAGAACCTACTGAGGCATGGGGGTTCAACTAGAGGACATCTCAAGCAAAAGACAAATGGCCTCAGGTTGTGTGCCCACTTACATCATTCAACTGGAAAGTACTTCTTGCCTGCTTGTAATTTTCAACCTAATCTCTACCTGTAAAGAGTTTAAAAAAAAATGTTGCTTAAATTAAGCACTTCCATCTTATACCGCAGCTCTCTTGGCATATTATGTTTTGCCACGTCCCTGGATTCTAAATTGCTACCAGAGTACTGGGCACCAATCTTCATTCCATTGAGGACATCTACAAGAGGCAGTGTCTAAAGAAAGCAGCTTCTAACATCAAGGACCCCCTCCAGCCAGGACATGCCCTCTTCACTCTGCTACCATTAGGGGGGGGGGGGGGGGAAAGTGCATGAGTGTGAAGACGAGTGCTCAGTGGCACAAAGACAGCTTTTTTCCCTTTGCCATCAAATTTCTGAATGACCATGAACTAAAGACATGACCTTATTTTGCCTTTTTTTTTCTTTTTCTTACACTACTTTTTTTTATGCCACAAACCAACAAATTTCATGCATGTTCATGACAATAAATTATAATTCTGATTCAATATATAGCATTATAAACATTGAGCATTATCCCTTTCTCCTCAATTTGGAATATTAAAAAATAAAGAGAAAAAGATTAGTTAAACCCATTCTAATCTACCTTAATAAACCAAAAAAAACCCCCCAGCAAAATATAAAGCTAAGCAGCCTAAAATGAGAGTTCACTACAACAGATCAATACAAACTATTTATCTGGTCCTTGCCAATAAAAACAACAGAAATGTAAAACAGTCTGGAAGGTAAAGTCAAAATACAAATTAAATCATACAAAACTAGTTTTTTTAAAACTTTATTTATTCGTTCAAAAAACAAATAATATATGACTTATACAGCAATTAAACATGAACATGAACATTTTTTCTATATATATAGAAAAAAAAAGAAAAAAGCAAAGAAAAGGACCCCCCCTTCAGCCAAGTCTCCTAAGAAGAGCCATAAAAAAAGAAAAAAAAAAGAATATTAAAAAAAGTTAAATATACATACTAAAATCTAATCAATATAAATTGAAATGTAAATATTCTGATTATAACAGCCACTTATTAATTAAAAATTATAATTATCATGCAAAACATACATAATTTTTTCCATTATTAAACAATATTTCATCTCATTATGCCATCTACTACTATCAATCATATTTGTATCTTTCCACATACTAGCAATACATTTTTTCGCTACGGATAAAGCTAAATATACAAAAGCAAGCTGGAACTTATCTAATCCCAAACCTTTCAAAGGGTTCAAACTACCCAATAAAAGTACTGTTGGATCTAAAACTATTTTAATCTTATACAGATATTCTAAAAATGATTGAATTTTCTTCCAAAAAGATTGTTATATGTATACATGACCAAACAGCATGAAGAAAAGTTCTAACCGTATCACCACATCTAAAGCACAAATCCGATTCATTAAAACCATACTTTTTTAAATTTTTCAGGTGTCAAATATCATTGCATAACATGCATTTATCAATCTAGTTACACTATCATAACAGATACCTAACCAATCCTCTTCAGAAAAAATAAAACCAATATCCACTTCCCATTTAATTTTAGACCTCTCCCAACCCTTTTTATCCATTCCATTCTGTAATATTTGTTACATAAATGAAATATACCCCTTCTCTGGTACCTTCATAAGAAAAATCTCAAATTTAGTCATTTTAGGTAAAATCATATTTCTACCAAACATACATTTTACCAAAGATCAAATTTGATAATAAAGAAATAAAGAATTCTTATCAATACCAAAATCCTCCCTCATCTGATTAAAAGATAAAAACTTACCCTATTTAAAACAATCTCCTAAATTTTTCACACCTTAAAACTAGTTTATAAAAGGACACCAAGTCTCTTCAAACTTAACAGCAGTATTAAAAGTGCAACTTCTAATTTCAAACAGATATTTCCATTCCACTCTATCAAAAGCCTTTTCTGCATCTCTTGATATTATAAATTCTAGAATTTTACTCAATGGAGAGTAATTAAAATTCATTAACCTTCAGATATTAAAATGTGAATAATGATTCTTTATAAATCTTGTTTAGTCCATACAAATGATCTGAGGAAGAACATTTTCCAATATGAAAGCTAAAATCATAGAAAAAATTTTGATTAAACTTTCAACAATTATATTGGTCTACAGGAAGCACAATCTAAAGGGTCTTTACATTTCCTAGGAATTAAAAAAAAATTGATGCTTCATAAAATGTCTGTGAAAAGGTTCCAAGAGATGCAGAATTGTTAAATACTTTACACAACTGGGGTGTTAGTATGTAAGCAAAGCATTTTTAAAAACTCAACAGTATAATCATCTGGGCCTGGGGGTTTGCCAGATTTTAAAAAAAATTCAATTTCTGATATTAGAACTTCCAATAAAATTAGATCATTCAATGAAATTTTAGATATATTCAATGTTGCAGGATTCTATCCATACTTATGGCATTATCAGGAAATTGAGATTTATGTAAATCAGAATAGAAATCCTGAAATGCCTCATTAACTTCATCATGATCATATACAATATTGCCATCACCTTTACAAATTTTAGCCATAGCTGCCTTTAATTGTCCAGCTAATAATTTAACTGAGTTATCTCCATGTACATAAAATTGGCTTTTTGATTTACACAATAGTCTCTCAATAGGATATGTTAACAATAAATCATATTGCATTTGGAGTTACACTCTTTTAATTTTCTTTTATTAAATTTTATTTATGATTTTTCCAAACTCAGACAGTTCCAATAATTCACAGTAAAACAATCATATTACATTTCTTCTACAAAGTCTGGTTTTATCTCCCCATTAACACCATCCCCCACCACACAAAATAACAAACAAAAATATTAACCATTTAAATAAAGAAACTTAACTTACACTAAAAGGCAAAAATGTTTATTTAACATAAAAAAAAACAAGATGCCACTGACCGAGGACAAATGACAAGTAAAAAAAAGGAAAACACATTAACCACAGGGTTTGTCGGAGCTCAATGCCCATCCTCCAAGTCTCTTACATTCATCTTGACTTAGCCTGATTGGAATGGACCCTCCCCGTCCACCCCCAAGAAGAGGAAGGACAAGGGGGAGGGGTGTCAAGCAATGAAGCACAGGAGACCGCACTACATCCTTGCACTTATGTAATGCAGATATGATTGTCAGATTTTAAGAAAATTTCATATTTTTTTCCTTACATTATAAGTAACCTTTTCCAAGCAAACACAGCTCTGTATTTCCAAATTCCATTGTGCAATGCCCAGATGAGATCCTGACCTCCAGGAAACCACTATGCACTTCCTGGCCACTGCCAGAGTGATCAACACAAAGTCTGTTACCAAGGGAACCAGATGAGTATCAATAAATAAATAATCAATCCTAGAATAAACATGATAAACAGGAGGAAAAAAAAAGAGGTCTTTGTCCTTATAATGTAAAAGCCTCGATATGTCAATCAAAAAAATTGTTAATAAAAGTAGCAGATTCATTTTGAAGTGTCAATTGTGAGCTTCTTTGCAATGAATAGGTTCTTCATGTATCTCTCAAGTAATGTTCTGTCACTGCTTGCGTTCATTCCACCTAAGCTTGCTTTTTCCACATATAATTTAACAGAAGTTTCACTGAGTAAAATCTAACATCTTTCTAGGAGAAACTCAAAAATGCTGGAGGAACTCAGCAGGTCTCATGGCATTCATAGGAGGTAGAGATATATCACCAATGTGTTGGGTCTGAACCCTTCTTTGTTGGTTATCTATCTTTAGCTCCTTTGGATTGTGAAACCTGCTGAGTTCCTCCAGCGTTTATGTGTTTGGAAAACTATCTCAGCATCTGCAAACTTTGCTGTTTCACTGTTTCAAGTAGATCTGCTTTAGTTAGTTATCATCTCTCTTTCTGATCTTTCCTTGGTCCCTTCTTCCAGTGTTGACCACTGATCAAAGACTCATTGACTTACACACCCTATATCCTCAGTCATTTTCATCCCAACCACCTTTGCAATGAGTAAAAAAAAAAGCCACTCTGCCAGAGCTGCTGTCACGGGGATTGGATACACAGAACTTTCCCCGTAAGGTCCATCTTCCGAGCCTGACTGCTGTCGGCTTTGTACAGGTCTTAAACGTTAAAGGAGCTGATGGTGGTCCATTTTCAAATATTACGTTCCATGGGTTCTGGGTGCAAGATGGCGGCACCTATGTTCGGCAGTGCCTTGAGAGGTTGCACACTCCCAGGAAGCAGAAGACTGGTGCAGGGCACTGAAAGATGGGGAGACCAACCTCTGTTTGAGAAAGGGAAGCAGAGGACGGTGACCATGGTGCAGGAGCAGCAAAGAGCTCTGAGGCCAAAAAACACTAGCAAATTGAGGTGAGGAATCCACATGGGTTGGGGTTGCTAGCGACTACAGTCAAGGGACTTGCAACAGGCTATGGACTGCTGGATATTGGCTTGAGACTGGCTGAAGGCTTCCCGATCTTGTCAGAGGTTTAGATCTGGAGCTCAGCTTGCCGATAGTTTGGAATGAAGGCTGTGTGGCTGCAGAGGCTGCAGGAGAACTGAAGGCATATCCTTGGACACTCAATGACTCAGAGGAGGGACTCTCTTTGGTTCTTATTCTCTCTCTCTCTCTCTCTCTCTCTCTCTCTCTCTCTCTCTCTCTCTCTCTCTCTCTCTCTCTCTCTCTCTCTCTCTCTGTCTCTCTCTCTCTCTTGCTCTCTGTCTGGATTTGCGTATTGGAGTTTGAATGTTGCATTCATGAGAGTTAAGCATCCTAGCAATATTGAATTTGCATCCTTAACTCTCACCTGTGCACCAACCAAACTCCAATACACGAACCTACCATGCAGGCGCCAACCAAAAACTCACACATCGCACAGGAATCAAGATGGCCACACCCAGCCTACGGACCCTGGGTGGCCGACTAACAAGATAAGTATGCACATTTTTGTCTCTTACATGCCCATATAAATGTTATATTTTTTTCTTTGTATTTTTCTTTGTATTTTAACATCATGTGCAGATGGACGTAAGTCACATAAGTCGCAAGTTGGGGAGTACCTGTAGCCATTGTTGCTCCATGAATTGATTGATTAACATGCCCCTTGTTGGTGACAATGAATTTACAGGCACAATTATCAGAATTAGAATTTATTGTCATGAACATGTCACAGAATTTATTGTTTTGCGGCAACTTCACAGATGCAAAAATTGCTATGAATTACATTAAAAAATAAATTAGTCCAAAAGAAGAGAAAGTAAGGTCTTGTCTGTGGTTCATTGTCCATTCAGAAATCTGATGGAAGAGGGAAGAAGCTGTTTTTGTACTGTTGGGTAATCATCTTCAGGCTCCTGTTCCTCCTTCCTGATGGTAGCAGTGTGGCCTGGATGGTGAGGGTCCTTGAGGATAGAGGCTGCTTTCTTAAGTCACTGCCTCTTGCAGATATTCTTGATGGAGTGAAGACTGATGTCCATGATGGTGGTGGCTGAGTTCACAAATCACTGTAGTCCTTTCCTGTCATTTGCATTGGCACTTCCATACCAGACAGTGACACAACCAATCAGAATGCTCTCCATGTATAATTGTAGAAATTTGCAAGATTGTTTGGCGAAATACCCTATCTCCTTAAACTCCTCATGAAGTATAGCCACTGGCAAACCTCTGTGATTACATTTGTGATGATCTCTGAATGATGTATACATTGGAAAATAATCCAATACTTTATCTAAAACTCAGTGAAAATGAGATATTTTCCTCTCTTCTGAAATGAATAGGAATGCACAATACATCAAAATCATGTAGATCCTTAAATGTCAGTGGTGGACATTCTCTGGAATCTAATGCACTTTTACCAAACTCCAAGCAACAGGATATTTTTGGGAAATCCCTTAGGTTAGCTCATTAAAGTTCCAATTGTATGGCATCTTGCACAGAACAAATTATCTTCAAGTGATTCACAGAAACATATAGAGTAATGTTGGCACTTGAACATCATAAAAGGTCATCAGAGCAGATGATCAAAAGCGTGGTGTTAGATGCATTGCTCAAGAAGCAATTTGAAAAACAAAGGCTGCCAGTTTGAAGGAACATTAATGAATTATTGACCGATCGCAAACCATTCACCAGTTGCAAAATGCACAAGTTTAATATTAATTGAATTTGCTTGGAATATCAGGACATAACTTTTAGTTAAAATGATACTTTTGATCGATATCAAAATGGAAAAATGTCACCATGTTGCTTGAGGGAAATGAAATGGAAGAGAGTAGTGACGTTTTATTGATATTTCTCGGTTTTCCAGTGCTATTGGGTGTGAAGATATTGAATGATGCATCAATGTTTTATTGATATTTTATTGGCAAACATCAGAGGTGATGAAATAAAGGACACTCCGGACTGATGAAGCAGGAACAGACATGCAAAAAGATTTTGATAGGACTTTCAATTAGACAGGTAAAATTCAATTATGTGGAAGGAACTGCAATTTGGCAGTGAAATTCAATGTCACCAGTGCAGGAGGAATGATGCATAAACTATTAAAGGTGAAGTGGAAATTGGTCTGAAAGTGAGGGTAGATTAATGTCAAACTATATCAGAGCAGTGGTAAATAAGCTAAATTGAATGCTTCATTGTATCTCCAATGAACTGAATATAAATCATGAGATGTAACACTTGAACTATACAGAGCTCTTGGTGGACAGCCTCTTAAATGTTCTGCTTCATCAAAAAAAAATATTTTGCAATAAGAACCAAAGAATTATAGAATATTACACCACAGAAAGAGGCCCTTCAGCCTTTCTAGTCTGCATAGAAATATTATTCTGTCTTGTCCCATTGAACTGCACCCAATCCATAACCTTCCATACCTCTCTCATCCATGTATCTGTTCAAATTTTTTCTTACTTATTAAAATTGTGCTTGCATTCACCAATTCAGCTGGCAGCTCATTCCATATTCCCACTGCTCTATCTGAAGACGTTCCCCCTTATGCCCCCCAAACTTTTCCCCTTTAATCCTTAACCCATGTTGTCTGGTTTGCATCTCACCTAACCTCAGTGGAAAAAGTCTACTTCCTTTAACTCTATATATACCATCATAATTTTGAATACCTCAATCAAATGTCCCCTCATTCTTCTATGCTTCAAGGAATAAAGTCCTAACCTGTTAAACCTTTCCCTGTAACGAACAGACAACATCTGAGTAAATATTCATTGCACACTTTCAATCTTATTGATATCCTTCCTGTGGATAGATGACCAAAACTGCACACAATACTCCAAAGTTAGCCTCACCAATGCCTTGTGCAACTTTACCATAAAATCTTAATGCAATGCAGTGCCCCTTATTTGAAGATCCAAAAACAGAAAAGATCCAAAAGCTGATTTAAAAAAAATGCCAAAATGAACTCATGTGGGGCTCTCATACTCTGTTGATTACAATAACAATTAAAAAAAAATCTTTGCTTCTGACCAGGAAGATGCCAAACGGTGTTGGGTCCAAGCCTTCATCATCCGCTGCAGCCGGAGTTGGCAACGGCAACACCATTCTCAGCATCGAAAAAGTTGCCTCGGGTCCTTGTGCAAGAACGGGGACCATAGTTGGGGACCGGTGGTGGAGAGGTGTTGGCAACGACACCGGTGGTCGGGAGATGTTGGGGAGATGGTCTTCTTTTATAAGCAGAGATTTTTTTTTTTGGTAAGTACTAAACATAATTTAATGTGAATCTTGCCAGTGCTCATAAAGCCTGCCATTGTTGGTGTTTAACGGCTGATACAGGTATTCTGCTGATGCTACTGTGTTTCATTCCATTGTTCCAACATCCATAAAATCCCCAAACTGAGAAACATCTGGTCCCAAGCATTTTGGTTATGGGGTACTTGACCTGTACTTTGATTTATGAAGGTGAATGCGGCAAAAGCTATCTTTACAACCTTATCTATAACTGAGACATCACTTTCATGGATATATATCAGATTCAGAATTTATTGTCATGAGTGTATGTCATAAAATTAATGCTTTGTGGCAGCATTATGTGTGCAACATTTCTATCAATTATATTTTTTAAAAAAGTTAGGTAGTATCTATGGTACCATCGCCTACTCATAAATCTGATGGCATCTGATCTGATTTTCCAGATCCCTCTGTTCTACCATATTCCTCAGTGCCCTACCATTTTATGTCCTGCTTTGTCCTACATCATTACATGTCTGCATTAAATTCCATCTGCCAATTTGCAGCCCATTTTTCCAGCCATTCAAGGTCACTCTGTAAACTTTGAGTGCCTTGTTTGCTATCCATTACACCCCCAATATTTGTGTCATCTGCAAACTTGTTGATCCAATTCAACACATGATCATCTAGATCATTGATCTAGATGATAAACAACAATGGACTCAGCACCTATCTCTGAGGCACACCACTAGTCAGAGGCCTCCAGTCAGAGAAGCAATCATTCACTACTACTCTCCAGTTTCTCCCATAAAACCAGTGACGCATTCAGTTTGCTTCCTCACCCTGAATATTGAGTAACTGAACCTTCCTGACTAACCCCCAATGTGGGACCTTCTCAAAGGCCTTACTGAAGTCCAGACAACATTCACAGGATTTTCTTCATTAATGTTCCTGGTATTATCCTCATAAACTATCTAAGATTTGTTATACATGACACACAAAGCCACGATGACTATCCTTAATCAGTCCTTGACTATCCAAATTCTTGTATATCTGATCTCTTAAGATGCCTTCCAATAACTTACCTATTATTGAGGTCAGGCTCACTGGCCTATAATTTCCTGGGTTGTTTTGGAGCCTTTTTTAAGTGATGGGACAATATGAGGTATTCTCTAATCCTCGGGCTATGGACATTTTAAATATATCTGCCAGGCCCTCTGCAATTTCTGCACCAGTCTCCCTTAAGGTCCAAGGGAATACTTTGTCAGACCTTGGGTATTTATCCATCTTTATTTGCTTTAAGACAGCAAATGTCTCTTCCTCTTTAATCTATAAAGATTCTATGGGGTGGCTTGGCTAACATAGTGGTTAGTGCAACACTGTTACAGCACCAGTGATTGGGACCATGGGTTTGAATCCCATGCTGTTTGTAAGGAGTTCGCATGTTCTCCCTGTGTTTCCGTGGGTTTTCCCCAGGGGCACCAGTTTCCTCTCACCCTTTAAAATGTACCAGAGTTTGTAAGTCAATCGGGTGTAATTGTGTGGCACTGATACATTTCTGTATGTTAAAATTTAAATTTAAACTCACTGCTTGTTTGCCTCACTTCCCTAGACATTGTGCAAGTTTCCTGAATAAACACAGATGTAAAAAAAATTAACATCTGAATCATCTTTTCTTAAATAGTTTTTTAAATCCCGATACTTTTATTTATTTTTTGCTTTTTTCATGTTTTTTTTTCCTGAGTGACTAACAGAATTAATCTTTTGCACCTTCTCCAAAGCCCTCTATCATCTCCAAGAGGTAAATTGGAAGTTTAATAGACTGCTAAAAAGTTTCCTGAATTGATGCAGCCCCACAATATTTAAAAACCTTTACAGCATAAAGGAAAAGGCAGTCTGTTTGATGGCATCAACCATTATTTTAAATGTTCACAATCTCCAAGTCTCTTCAACTGTCCATTGAGGGTTGTATATAACATGTATAAGGTAGACAGCAGCTATGTGACATTGCATCCCAAGTGAATGCAAATTACAACTAGAAATTTGCAATATGCCAAGAAAATGCACGAAAACACTGAACATGTTACGCAGGGATTGTAGTGAGAGAAACAGTGAACAGCAACAGGTTTAGCTGATAACAGCCTAATGGCCTCAAAGGGAACTGATGCCATTTACCCGTATGATGTCAACAAGTCTGGAATTTCAGGACACATGCTCAAAAATACAAATCCGAAATACAACTGGTCATAGTTAATGGTGTCTGTAACCTTCTCAGAAGTCCAGTGGCAGAATTTGAACTTATTGACATTCTTCCTTATTCCAGTTGCATCATACCACCAGGAGCTGGTTCCATGCCCTTTGAGCTCTTTAGGAGTATGAGAAAGACTGGCACAATAACAGTGACTAGAAACATTGGGCCCGCCTTTGTTGAATCGCCCAAACTTGCCTATCTTGCCAGTTCAGAATATCCCAGATTCCAGCAGTAAATTATTTAATAATTTAAAAAAAACTAGCTAATATTTATATTCCAGTACAATTTCTTATTAATTAGTTGTAAACATTACTTAATTTCTGATAGTTTCCAAAAGACATGAAGAAATGTGCAGACTTTGAGAACTAGCAAGGCAGATCTGAGGTCTCACTGCTGTCAACCTGTCAGGAGCTTTGAAGGCTGGGTTTGTCTGGAGTACTGCTTGGTGTATCAAAGCTTCAAATGGCTGACGGCTGGAATCAGAGATGTTCTGAATTGGCAAGATAGGCAGGTTTGGTGTGTCAATGAAGACCAGCCCAATATTTCTAATCAATGCTATTTTCAAATACCTGTAGTTTGGATGTGTGTAGTCTCATTTAAAATCAGATCCACCCAGTCTTGTTTATGCAAAATTTGCAACTTTAAATTTTTTAAATGTAGACATACAGCGCAGTAACAGGCTCTTTTGGCCCATGAGCCGATGCAGGCCAATTACCCCCAATTGATCTACAAGCCCGGAATGTTCAAGATGCAATCCAAAAATTTGCCATGTGATTTGAGTGCCATGCCCTCATTTGTATGCCCTAAAATAAATATTTCATAGCAAGAAAATCCAAAATCAATGGCAAAGTCAAGAAGATTTTTTTTGTGAAGTCATGCATATCTACAAATAAGGTTTATTTTGTCACTAGAATTGGGATGTGAAAAAAAAAAATCTATATATCTATATGTAAATCTAGGGCAGTCTTTCAACTTTTGATTGATCAGATTTACAATATTCACATTACTTAATATTTCAAAATAAAACTCAAAATTGGTACAGCTACATTACAAAACAATTGTGTAGCAAGTTCTGGAATTTTGGTTTGAATTGAGTATGTTGTTCAAGTGATGTTGCTTGCCAATTGATATTATAAAATCTTAATTAGTGTGACCACCAGTTACCCTTTTGGATCTTTATCAGTTTAAATGCAAGCAAGTAGAGCTTCAATTCAAATCAAGGACATGTGATGTTGCAGTAGTTTAATCTGGGAGGTCAATGTATTTGCCCTGGGTACACTGTAGAGACCAAAAAAAAATATAAAATTATGAAATATAGACTAAATGATTATTTTTAAGGCAATGTTATGTAGCTCTGCCATTCCCATTGCCAAAAGATGCTGGCTATGCAATTCTTCGCTCTAAAATTAATTGATAGAAAACTTAAGATTTCAATGGCAATGGTTGAGGTATGATTTGGACATTCAACACGGTAACAGGCCATTTCAGCCCACGAGCCCATCCCGCCCAATGAATCTAATCCCCTGGTTCATTTTGAATGGTGGAGGAAACCAGAGCCCTTGGGGAAAACCCAAGCAGACATGGGGAAAATGTCCAAATGCCTTACAGACAGCACAGGATTTGAACCCCAGTCCAGATCACTGGGGCTGTAAAGGTGCTGCACCTACCGCTACTGTTGAAATTCCATTTTGTAAAATTATTTTACTGTTGCAAAGATTGGACATTTAGGATTCTAGAGTATCTTGTTCATTGACCAGATATTTAGAATTTTAAAGTTGCAATGCTGTAATCCCAGGGTGTATAAAGTTGTTTTCTGATCTTGAATGGCTGTTTTAACTCAGTTTATGCTCAATAAGCCCAGTAGCCACAACAAATGTCTGATTATTGTAATTTTCTTGCTGTTCACTATTTCAATCAGTTAAACCCAAAATAACATTCATGTAGTTGAAAACCTCTCACTTAGAAAAAAAAGTTAACCAAAATTGTGACAAAAATCTTCCTTGTCATTCTAATCCGTGACTTTTCAAGAAGTTAAACAATTCCAGTTCACATTCATGGCTCATTTTATGTTCTCAAGCACCAAAAAAATGGAAGCCAATAATTATTAATAAATATGTTCCAACACCAGATGACTGAAAATGTCAGAATATATATAATTACTTTCATTGTAATAATAATAGACAATATATTCACCTAACTATGTGAATGTGTAATAAAACAGTAGGAAATTTTTCTTTTAATTTGCCAATACACTCAGTTATTTGTGACAATTTAGAGCAGGAAAATGTTTACGTTAATTAGTTCATCAGTTACAGTGAGTATTTTGGTCCAAAATTATACTTGTACTTTCATGCAAAGGTAACATTCTTTTTTTAAAAATTTCTTCATTTACTGCAGTCTCTAAGTTTCAAAAGGTATTGAAAAATGTTTTGGGATGTTCTGAAAGGCAACTGGAAAATGCCACATATATGGATCCTTTTATTTTCCTATTTTTGATTCATTGTTTGACTGGGCTTTTGCAAACTGAAATGCCAAAGAGTATCTTCTATCTATAATAATTGTGAACTTCATCTTTGGAGAATCAATGATCAATGAGAATCTTTGAATCTCAGGAATCAAGGGAACATGGAATCTATGCTCTCGGGGTGGGGGGGGGGGGTGGGGGCTTGCTATTGTTGAATACATTGGGGATTTGTGTAATGGATGATGGATTTATGAGCTTCTTAAATTTGCTGTCTTGATGTGCTACTGTTATTGTTATCCAATTCTTTACCATATACAATGCAACATATTTTTTGCAGTTCAAGTCTTTTTGCTTTTAAATTCACTTGATAAAATTATTTTGCAACTAATTAGTAGAATCTGTGGGAAAAATTTACACATCCTTTTCAAAATGCAAATGGTTTTAGATAAATTTGTCATTCAATTAACTAACCAGGAATGGCTTAGTGGCAGAGTGTGACTTAGAGGCTTTGGCTCGAGGAGGTTCAGCAGGAACCTGGCAGCGCACAAAAGTGCCAGAGAAACTCAGCAGGTCACACATCATCCAGAGAAAATGAAAGTCAGTCAACATTTTGGGCCAGACCCCTTTGTCAGGAATGTAGGAACCTTTAACCTTGCCTCTTTAAACCACTCGAACAAATGAATTGTCTTGTGAGCTTGGACTTGAGACTAAATATGGTTACTGGCAACTTAGTAAAATAAAAGATGTCAAATTACAATTAATTCAATATAGTAGGCCTGTAGGATATGGTGTTGTCCTGTTGATGCATGATGTAGGAACTAATAGACCCAATTATGGTGAGAGGTGATTATATTTGCAGCATTTTGGTGCTCGAAGAACATGGATTCAAATTTGATGACCTTGAAAAAGAGCTTCAAACTCTGTGACACATCGTGGAGTTACTTGTACATTGTGTTTCAGGGGACAGTCCCACGCATTGGGCTTTTTGAGCATAAACTGAGTAAAAACAGCCATTCAAGATCAGAAAACAACTTTATTACACCCTGGGATTACAGCATTGCAACTTTAAGGTTGACTACTTCAAATTTGGTTTATGGTCAATGTAAAGAGGGTGCAACTTCTAGTGAGGGGGATGGGGGAATCAAGGAGATAGTGCCTGAGCAGCCTCAGCCCTTGAGTTCATTTAACAGGCTGGAGATTCTTGCTCCCTGTGTGGGTAGATGTGGGAGGAGTAGGAGAGATGAGCAACTGGCTGTGACATTGTAGTTCAGGAGCCATTCAAAAAGGGGGAGAGAAGAGAAATGTGGCTATAATTGGGGATAGTATAATCGAGGGAACAGACGCATTCTCTGTAGCAAGGATCGAGAGTAAAAAAAGGCTTTGTTTCATGCCTGGTGTGCATGTTTAGGACACCTTAACTGACCTGCAAAGGAATTTGGAGAGGGAGGGGAAAGATTCAATTGTCATGGTCCACACAAGGACCAACAACATAAGAAAATTACATATCCTTCCTCTAACCAGCCATTCTGCTCTTGAACCAAACTATATTTTTCTGTAAAATGTTTTATTTTACTGTCTATAAAAGGACAATGTTATCATGGCAGTTAGAAATCTTTTTGTGGTCATCTTGACAAAGTGGAGGTAAGGAATTTGTCGGATAAAAGCTTGAGTAGGTTGTGTTTTATTGAATGAATTTACTTGATGCTGCAGTTTACATTGAGAGTTGTATCATGGGAGAGATGTGAGATTGTCTCTAAGAAGATTTTTTTTGTGGAATGTGATTGAGTCGAATTTTTATTTGGTGAAGTGCAATCAGGGAGGAAAGATTTGAATGATAATATAAAAAGATGGAAATTCTGCAGATTTAAAAAGAATGAAGGACAATGACTGTCATAAACTATTATTAAGATTAACCTGTTTGAAATTTGCATTTTCTACTCTGAAATGTATATATTAGTGCAGTCACAGCATGTCTAGAAGAAGCTTGAATCAGCATGTAGTTAAGGTTTCAATTCCGACAATTTGAAAGTTCAATCTTGATAATTTGAGGGATATCCTAACACATGGTATTTTTCCATTTACCTTCCATTGATACATTTGAAAATAGAACACCACATCTCAGTACAGGCCCTTCTGCCCTCGATGTTGTGCTGACACATATATTCCTTAAAAAAATATACTAAACCCACCCTACCCTGTAATCCTCTATTTTTCTTTCATCTATTTGCCTAAGAGTCTCTTAACCATAACCATATAACCATATAACTGTTTACAGCACGGAAACAGGCCATGTCGACCGGTTCACTTGAACAACTCCACTAGCTCCTCCGCAAACTCCTGAGGAAGTAGAGGCTTTCTTTACCTGTTTAGTACTGATCAGAGCTACAGCATTACTTACACCAACTGAACTCATCAACTACCATTTTATTCATAAATTGGGGTCTTTTCTTCCCAGTGAATCGGGCATGAAAATTTCACCACCCCATTTCTTTCTTGCCCTCTCCTTTGTAAGACACAATCCAGGACATTGTCCCACCGTGTCCCAAGTGCATTTGCTCCATATTATTTTTTTTTAAATCACCAATTAACTGCAACCAAACACCTCAGCAAGACGTTCCAGGCACCCACAACTCTGTAAAAAACTTACCCCTGATGTTTCTCCTAAACTTCCTTCCCTTAACTTTGTACACACCCTCTAGTGTTTGTTATTTCTGCCCTGGGAAACAGGTGCTGGCTGTCCATCCTATCTATGCCTCTCAAATCTTATAGACTTCTATGAAGTCTCTTCTCATCCTTCTATGCTCCAAAGAGAAAAGCCTCAGCTCTGCTAACCTTGCATCATAAGACTAGACTTGCAATCCAGGCAACACCCTGGTAAATCTCCTCTGCACCCACTCCATAACTTCCACACACTTCCTATAATGAGGTGACCAGAACTAAATGTGGTCTTTCCAGAGATTTGTAGAGTTGCAACGTGTCCGCTCTACTCCTGAACTCAATCCCGCTCTTAATGGCTGGTTAGAGGAAGGATATGTAATTTTCTTACGTTGTTGGTCCTTGTGTGGACCATGACAATTGAGTCTTTCCCCTCCCTCTCCAAATTCCTTTGTAGATCATTTAAGGTGTCCTAAACATGCACACCAGGAATGAAACAAAGCCTTTTTTTACTCTCGATCCTTGCTACAGAGAATTATAGCCACATTTCTCTTCTCTCCCCCTTTTTGAATGGCTCCTGAACCACAGTGTCACAGCCAGTTGCTCATCTCTCCTACTCCTCCCATAAGCCTTCTTAACTATCCTATTGACCTGCATAGTGACCTTGGGGGAATGTATGAATTTGAACCCCAAGGTCCCTCCGTTCATCCACACTCTTAAATAACTGACCATTAAACCTGTACTCAGCCTTGGTTTGTCCTTTCAATATGCATCACTCTCACTTATCTGGATTGAATTCCATCTGCCACTTTTCAGCCCAACTCTGCATCCTGTCCATATCCTCTTGTTACCTTCACAAAATTCAGCTCCATCCACACCTCCTCCAAACTTTGTGTCATCCAGAAACTTACTCACCCATCATTCTGCCTCTTCATCCAGGTTATTTATAAAAATCACAAAGAGTATAGGTCCCAGAACAGATCCTTGCAGGACTCCACTAGTCACCAACCTCCAAGCTAAATATTTTCCTTCCACTGTTACTCTGCCTTCTTCCTGCAAGCCAATTTTAAAAATCCACACAGCCAAGTTTCTATTAATCCCATTCTTCATGACTTTCTGGATGAGTTGCCCATGGGGGACCTTGTCAAATGCCTTGCTAAAATCCATGTAGACCACATCTACAACCCTACCTTCATCGATTTATTTTGGTACCTCCTAAAAACTCGATTAGACAACCTTCCCTTCACAAAGCCATGCTGACTATCTTTGAATAGACTGTACTTCTCGAAATTCTCATTAAGCATCCTCTCCAAAAGTTTTCACATGACAGACGTAAGACTCACCGGTCTATAATTCCGAGGATTTTCCCTATTACTTTTTAAAAAAAAGGGACTACATTTCATTACTAAACTCAGATTACAAATTGATTTCTAAATCCCTGGCTAACAGGCTTGGCCAAAACTTGCCAAAATGAATAAATCCAGGCCAGTGCGGCTTTATTTTGGAATATCAGTCAGCCAACAACCTATGTAGGCTCTTCAATATTATCCATTTTAGAAAGTCTTAGGCTGAACCAAGTGTCACTGTGGCTCTGGATTCTGAGAAAGCCTTTGACAGGCTGAAATGGCTATATTTATTTAGAGTCTTGGCCAAGCTCAGATTTTGGCAACTATTCATTAGTCGCCACTAATGGACATATCTCAGCAACATTCCCTTTGAGCAGATTGAACTGATAGGTTTGCATCTCGTCGACAGGACTCTTTGTCTTGGCTATTGAGCCCTTGGTAGAGGCAATTAGATAAGACCTGGAGATAAATAGTTTTATGGTGGGTCAGACAAACCACAAAATTAATCTTATGGGAGACGATGAAATCCTATATTTATCAGATCCAATTAATTCCCTTAGTAAATTACAGATTCTCCTACAAGTTCATGGCAAAGTTTCAGGATACAAGGTAAACTGGGAAAAAAGTGAAATCCCACTAATTTTTGATCACACTGAGTACCAGTGAACAAGTCCATTCAAATAACCCTTGGAATAATGGTGGACGATGATCTTCAGAATTTATACAAACTCATTTACCTCCTCCTACTTAGTAAAATTGAAGAAGTTTGAGTAGGTGCCCATCACTCTAATTAACTATGTAAAGATGAATATATTGCTAAGGTTGCAGAACCTTTTCCAGCCCCTGCCCATTCCACTACCTCAAACCTTAATAAGCAAGTTGGGCAATTTATTTGGAACTGTAAGGTACCTAGAATATCCATGCAAAAGTTAACATGGGATTATATGTTTGGTTGCCTAGTTTCAAAAAGAGGGATGATAGCCTCTCCTGGGTACAAATTGGATTGCATTCTCAAAAAGAAGTGTATAATGATTTTGTGAATAAATGGAATTCCAGAATTATAGCCAGAATTTTGAAACACTTTGCTAAAATATGGTGTGAGATCTGTGGAAGCTCTGGACTGAAAAGAGGACTATCACCAAGGACACCTTTAAGATGGAATGAATTTATCCCCATGACTTTGAACAATAACATTTTGGAAACCTGGTATCATAAAGGGATACAACGTCTGAAAGATTGTTATGAAAAATGGCTTTTTATGTCATTTGAACAGCTGAAGAAGAAATATGATTTGATAATAAGACCATTTTTTTTGTTACCTTCAGTTATGGATCCTTCCATAGAGCTAATTTAGGCCCTGAAATGATTCTATTGGGACTCACTAAAAAGGATAAACTACTCCATGAAGGAAATGTATATGTTTATTTGTAGAATATATTTTTTATTGATGAGTGAGAGCCCAAAGCCAAGTTTGCATAAGTGTAGGGTGAGATGGGAGTCAGACTTAGATACAACAATTGACGAACAACTCTGGTCAGAACTATGTCAAGGACATATGATGGCTACTATCAATGCCCAGTATAGATTGGTCCATTATAATTTCTCCATCAACTGTACCTCACCCCACAGAAATTACACTAATATAAATCAGAATGATCAAAAATGTGATTTAGGCGTGGTATACAGGACTTTTACATTCTACTTGGCTTTGCATGAAGGTGAAGCCTTTCTGGTATGACCTCTGTGATACCCTAACCAAGATCACAGGAGTCACCTTCGCAGTAGACCCAGAGCTTTGTCTTTTGTGGAACTTTACCATGGTTGGTAGATCACTAACTAATTCTCAAATTAAATTCACAGAAATTGCCTTGTTTATGGCCAGGAAGGGCATAGTAGTAACATGAAAGTCTGACTCCCATCTACTTATGAATAGGTGGTTTTTTGGAGATGAATAGTTGCATCCTATTTAAAAAGGTTACATACAATCTCAGAAAGGGATATAACACCTTCCTAAAATTCGGGCAGCCAGTAGACTTCTGTAATGATTTTAACACATTGGTATTATTGCATTTCCATGTTTTACTGTTCGCACTGACAATGGGAGGCTTTTTTTGGTATTTCTTTTTCTTCATTCTTTCTCTGTTTAATAGGATATATAGAGAGGAGGTGGGTAGAGGGAGGGGTTCACTTGATGTTTTGAATTTCGTATGATTGTGGATTGTTAAATATATTTAAAATGATAAATAAAATATTACAAACGAGAAATGGGTGGTTGGAGAATGGAAAGCATTTATAGTTGGTTAGAATGATGATGGGAATCTATTGGGATTTGTAGGTCACTTCAAGAGCAGTGAAGGCTGGTGCTGATAAGGGTCCAGAGGAGAGGATGAGAAGCGCAAGCCATCCTGAAATATTTTCACCCAGTCTTCCTTTTAAATAAATAAACCACCCAGAGACAAAGTAGGTCACACATCTACCATCAAAAATGCCATTTTTGGTACCCAGGTATCCATTGCATGTTTGCTAGATCACTATGTGCACCTGGGGTCATCCACATGCTACTTGGAGGGTCTGGAATGAAAATTGCAGATTACATTTAACGTGAATATTCTTTTCTTTCTATTATTTCAATGAAATATAATTGCACAGTGTACAAAAATGTGGGCTATTTCATCCAATGTCTAAGCAGTTATATTGGCTATAACCCTTCCACTCTGCCAAATTTTATACTGAAAGTTTTTAAACTATTCAGATATTTTTTGAATTCATTCAGATATTTAGATGAGAGCTTTACTAAAAGTAATACTGATTTTTTTTGTTGTTGTTGTGAGGTGGTTTTAATCTATTTGCTTTCAAATCCTTTATCTTCTGATTATTTATTTCCAGTTAATTTATATCAGTTCTTATTGCAGTGAACATACTCAAGGGAAAAGGAGGAAAAATAGAGTTCATAACATATTAAAAAAAATAAAGGAGTGGAAATATAATTACTGAGGTTTACCAACCTGGCACTGTGAAGTTCATGAATATAATATTTGTGGTCAATATTTAAATAATTAAATAAACAGCCCTGTTAAATCATGACTACAGCCCCTCCAGTTACCTTAATTCATGAAATGAAACCTAAAGTTAAGAATTAAAAAAAATTCTTCTTTGGAGCTGATTTTTACAGGGTTTGATAATCAAATTAAAATTCTCACATTCACATTTCTAACAATGTGAATATTATCACATACTGCACCAGTATGTTGGTTAACTGATCTGTTGAGGAGATTACGGTGCAAATGTGCCCATCTCAATCCTCCAATTAATCCCAGATAGGATTAACACTGTTGTTATAACTCTCTAATTCTTTCTTCCTCTTGAGTTTACCTTACTTTTTCTTAAATACATCTATATTCTTCAACTTACATACTTATTGTGCTGACATTGAGAAACCTTCTGCATTTTCTTTGAAGAATTTCTAATTCACTTTGCCACCTCTCAACTTGTGAATATATTGCAAATATTTTTGTAGAAACTCAATCATAATAAATTTTATCAGGGTAAAATGAAACATGATCATGACCATTTTTGCTAATTTCATATAACTCCAATATTCAACCAGCCATATCTCAGCACATGGCACCTCTGGAGATTGCTTTCGGGATTTTAAAAATGAAAGAAAGGGAGGACACTGTAGAGAGAGTGTCCACTGAGTTGGTGTGGGTGGAAGTCAGAATAAGGAAGGGAGCTATCTCTGTCCTAGGAGTAATCTATAGGCCCCAATAGTACTCGGGACAGAGAGGAACAGATAAGCAGGTAGATTTTGGAATGGTGCAGGAAATACAAGGTTATAGTTATGGGTGATTTTAACTTCCCTAATATTGTCCGGATAGATGAGGCTGAATTTGTCAAATGTGTTCAAGAAGGATCCCCGATACAGTGTGTAGACCGGCCAACGAGAGGAGAGGCCATACTGGATCTAGATCTGGGGAATGAACCTGGTCAGGCAGCAGACCTCTCAGTGGGGAGCATTTTGGTGAGAGTGACCACAATTTCTTTAGTTTCAGCATGGCTATGGAAAAGGATAAAAAACAGACATAATTGGAAAGTGCTTAATTGGGGAAGGGCTAATTATGAAGGGATGAGGCAGGAACTAGTGGGAGTAAATTGGAAACAGATGTTCAAGGGTGAAAGCACAGAATTAATGTGGAGAAAGTTTAGGAACCATGTGCTGGGTTCAGGGTAGATTTGTTTCACTGGGACAAGGAAAATATGGTAGGGAAAGGAAACCGTGTCTGATGAAACTGAGACAATGAGTCAAGAGGAAGAAAGAAGCATATATTAGATATGGAAAGCAAGAAACAGGAAGGGCTCATGAGAAGTATATGGAAGCCAGGAAGGAGCCTAAGAAAGTACTTAGGAGAGCTTGAAAGGGGCATGAGAAGTCCTTGGCATGTCAGATTAAGTAGAACCCCAAGGTGTTTTATGTGTATGTGAAGAACAGGACGATGAGAATGAAGGTGGGGCCACTAAAGGATAAAGGAGACAACATGTGCCTGGAGTGGAGGAGTTTGCGGAGATCCTAAATGAATACTTTGCTTTAGTATTCACAAGAGAAAAGGACCTTGATCAGGGTGAAGTCAGAATAGAACAGACCTGTGTGCTGGACAATGTGGATATTAAGGAAGTGTTAAGATCTTCTTAAAAACATCAAGATTTGATAAGTTCCCAGGGCTGGATGCGATATACCCCAGGTTGCTTTGCGAAGTGAGAGAAGAGATAGCTGGAGCAGTAGCTATGATTTTTGAGTTCTCTGGCCATAGAGCAGGTGCCGGAGGATAGGAGAAAGCAAATGTAGTCCCCTTGTTTAAATAAGGTTATAAGGAGAATCCTGGGAATTATAGACTCGTGAGTCTTATATTAGTGGTGTGCAAACTACTGGAGAGGATTCCTATGGATAGGATCTTTGAAGTACAGTCTACTCAAAGATAGTCAGCATAGCTTTGTGAAAGGAAAATCATGCCTCATGAGCCTAATTATTTTTTGAAAAGGTAACAAAAGAAATTGATGAGGGTAGAGCAGTAGATGTGGTCTATATGGATTTTAGCAAGGCATTTAACAAGGTCCCCCATGAGAGATTAATTCAGAACACGAGTCCATGGAATCTTGTCTGAGTGGATTTAAAAAAATGGCTTGGAGGTGGAAACAGAGAGTAGTAGTGGAAGGAAAGTATTCTGCCTGGAGGTCAGTGATTAGTGGAGTACAGCAAGGATCTGTTCTAGGATCAGTGCCCTTTGTGATTTTTTAAATGACCTGGATGAAGAGGTGGAAGGATGGGTTAGCAAGTTTGCAGATGATATGAATATTGGAGGAGTTGAAGAATGTCAAAAGTTACAAGAGGATTATGGACAGGATGCAGAGCTGGGCTGAAAAGTGGCAGATGGCATTCAATCCAAAAAAATGTGAGGTGATACACCAACAAGAAGGCTGAGTACAGGTTTAATGGTTGGCTACTTAAGAGTGTGGATGAACAGAGGGATCTTGGGGGTCCAAATCCATACATCCCTCAATGCTGCTGCACAGGTTGATAGGATAGTTAAGAAGGCCTATGGAATGTTGGGCTTCATTAATAGAGGGATTGACTCATTGCCTCATCTGTTTTCTTTTCCTACCATATTTTCCTTGTCACAGTGAAACAAATCTACCCTGAACCCACCACATTGTTTCTAAACTTTCTCCACATTAATTCTGTTCTTTCACCCTTGAACATCTGTTTCCAATTTACTCCCACTAGTTCCTGCCTCATCCCTTCATAATTAGCCCTTCCCCAATTAAGCACTTTCCAATTTTGTCTGTGTTTAATCCTTTTACATAGTCATGCTAAAGGAATTGTGGTCACTCTCACTAAAATGCTCCCCACTGAGAGGTCTGCTGCCTGACCTGGTTCATTCCCCAGGTCATGTGGCAACTCTACAAATCTCTGGTGAGACCACACTTATTGAATTGAAGGAAGTGGAAGCTATGGAGAATGTGCAGAGGACATCTAACAGGATGTAGTCTGGATTGGAAAATGTCTTATGAGGTAAGGTTAGCAGGGCTGGGGCTTTTCTCTTTGTAGCATAGAAGGATGAGAGGAGATTTAATAGAGGTCTACAAGATTATGAAAAGCATAGATAGGGTGACAGCCAGTGCCCAGGGGAGGAATAGTGGACATGTGTACAAAGTGAAGAGAGGGAAGTTTCGGAGAGACATCAGAGGTAATTTTTTTTTTTTTTTACACACACAGAAATTTGTTGGGGCCTAGAATGCCTTGCCGGGGATCGTAGTGGAGACTGAAGCATTAGGGACATTTAAGAGACTCTTAGACAGGCACATGGATGGAAGAAAAATAGAAGGTTATGGGGTAGCAATGGTTTAGTATTATTTTTTATGGAATATATGGGTCAGCACCACATCCAGGGCCTGCACTGTGCTGTAGCGTTCTATATTCTATAATCACAGCTTGTATGCTCATGTATCCAGGTGATGAATGAACATTGCAAAGCTTTGGTGGGAAGAGGGTACATATTTTAATCAGTACACATTTTTAGGAAGTTTAGGATCGCTCCTTCAAAAAAGGAAGTTAATTTCTTTTCTAATGATGAATTGAAGCATTGTCTCTAAAAACAAAACATTTTATTCATTATGAAAGCATTAAAATACACTTGATTTCATATTTCAGATCATAAATTCTGTAGCATAACACAGAATGATACTAATTTCTGAATGGATAACGAACCACATTACTTTCTCTTATTTTTGCGAAAATATATTTGTTTTTAAATCTAATCTTACAGCAATGTTTGCACTGCAAAACTGATGCAAAACAACAAATTTTGTGACTGTGCATGAGAATAAATTCTGATTCTGTAATTTCTGCATAATACAAGTTTTACTTATCTACCTTCATAGTTAAAGGGAATTACAAAAGGCACAAATGGCAACCATAATCTCAGTTGAATCATAATCTATTAAAATCAAATTAAAAATGTTCACAGTACTAGAAATTTCAGCATAACTGAAGACTGTACGTCCAACAATGCTCTTCTGGTTCTATCTGTATAAGAATAGATCAATCCAATAACTGCTTCTCTGTTCATTAAATGGTATCTTTAATGCTTTTCTTTAACACTTTTAATTCCCTTTTAAATTTCATAACTTAGCTTTTCGTAACCTGTTTCTTGGAAAAGCAAGCTTATAAGTTCCTTTTAAAACTTTTTGAACCCGACTTGATTTTGATAAATATGTTTGAAATGTTTATTCATGCTATCGTGAGACATTTAAGATTTGTTTTTATTATTGGAGCAGTGTAATCCTTATAACGTGGATAATTGTAACGTAATAGCTACACTATTTAGCAGTTTAATTATGCTAAAATAAGGGCAATAAATTTAATGTGTTTATCAAAAATATGAAAACATTCATGCTGAACATATGATGGACACCTTTATCTCCAACTCCATGCTTCTGGTCTTCTCCTGGATAAGCTTGCATTGCTCCATTATCTGAAGGATAATGGGAACAATGATACATATAAGCATTACGATGTGGTTCTTTGCATCATACAATTTCTTGAGCACATACAGCTACCCAGCCACTTATACTGTATATCTCATGATGACAGGAGTTCTTAACATGGTGGTTCTCAAGCACAAGTCATCGCTGGAAGTAATGGGATAGCTCTTGGTGAACTGTTATGATAGGTTTTAAGATGGACCCCAGAATGAGTAATATTGTTCTTGGCTGCTGTGTGCTTTGCCCATCTTCCTTGGTTTCCTCTCGATCAGTGGTTCTCAACCTTTTCTTTCCACTCACATACCAATTTAAGTATTCCCTATGCCATAAGTGCTCTGTGATTAGTAAGGGATTGCTTAAGGTAGTATATTGGAGGAATTAAAAAGTTTAAAAACAACTGTTTTAATTGTACCTAATTGACTCAATATGTGAAGGGTTTCCTATCTCCCAAGGAAGTGGCCCAATGACAATTTTTCTCAAAGCAAAATATTTCAGTAACAATTGGGTCTCAAGCAGTGATTCTCAACCCTCCCTTTCCACTCACATACCACCTTAAGCAATCCCTTACTGATCACAGAGCACCAATGGCTTAGGGATTACTTAAAGTGGTATGGGAGGAAAGAAAAAAGTTGAGAACCACTGATCTAGAAGCTCCTATTCCTTCCCCAATCCCAAAGATGGGCTGATATAGCCCCCCTTTTAAAGAATATAGTAACATTATATTTTGTCCAATCTCTCTCTCTCTCTCTCTCTCTCTCTCTCTCTCTCTCTCTCTCTCTCTCTCTCTCTCTCTCTCTTTCCTGCCCCTCTCCCAAATGGTTCCTCCCTCAACCTGTCTCTCCACTGTTTCCCCACTTCCCATATTTCTATCACTCTAAGCCACTTCCCCATCTTATTTCCCCATTTATGTATAGAAATTTACCAATTTTATCTCAGTTTCGATGATGACCTTAAACATTGACTGACCATTGTCTCACCTGCTGAATTCCTCCAGCAATCTTCGTCTGCTCATAATTCCAGGAGCTGCAGCTTTTGTGTTCCTCTGACCATCCATCTTATTTGAATTTGTAATTGAATGGGATAAAATATTATGTTGAAATCATATTGTTGTGTTATTTGATACCTCAATAAGTAAAAATACAAGATAAAAAGAACTACATGATTTGACATTTAGAGTAATGATTGATAATAAAAGTCCCATAAATAATCCCTATTTTTTCATGAGTTGGTAAGATTGTTT